>NW_017140909.1:3779-4225 GCF_001652005.2 Ceratina calcarata
CTCGCGGCTGCTTGAGCCGCGCAGTGCGCGTCAGCGCGTGGTCGGGGCTGTCCGGCCACATCTCTTTGAGTGGCTGGACAGAGGCTGGAGGTCTCTGACCTTCCACCTGACGCAGGTGCTCACAGGGCATGGTTGCTTCGGTGAGTACCTGCGCATAGGGCGGGAAGTGACGGCAGTATGTCATTGTTGGAGGCCGTAGAGGTCGCAGGTATATTGAACAGCACAAATATGAAGCAGTGAAATATTTAATGAAATATGATTATAATTATGCTAAAAGTAAAAGGCACGTGTGTGTCCTTATGGAACTCGTTACGAACAAGAAGAACGCGAGCGGGGGTAGCGCTAGTGTCGCGCGTCTTGCGGAAGTACGTTGGTGTACATTCACACATGTGCAAACATAAACTGTAGAAACGCGCCAAGTATGTAATTCTTAAATTATTCCAACA
>NW_017140909.1:5588-6823 GCF_001652005.2 Ceratina calcarata
AATTCTCCATCTTCGCGAATCCACGATCATATTTCTCGCGTTCAATCGCGCGCGTCGACTCTCATTCATCGCTCGATCCGCCTCTCGATACGCTTTCCATATCCCATCCCAACGCTCTTCAATCTTTTCGACCCGTGTTCCCGTTTCGTCCTTTCGTCTACCAACGTTCGGTCCGCTTCACCGCGGGTGATCCTATCTCGTCGCGCACGTCGCAACCGTTAACGATTCGCTCGTTCTCGCCACAAGGTACAAAAAGAATATAACAAAGCATAAGAACAACGATACGATTCAAAAGTGTCGTGTCTCACAGTCCTCCACGACCCCCTAAACGTTTCTTTTCTCACCACGATTACCGCTTAACCACAATAGGACTTGTTATTATCGTAATAACAGGAATATCAGAGGACTGTCAGGCTAACGATTAAATAAAAATGAACCGATCGGTCTCAAGTATACAACGTTTTTATTATAAAACACACCTCATCATTCGTTTCCTCTCATCCTTCGCTTTTCACTCACACTCGCTTTCCAACAACGCTCCCTCAACTCGACGATTTTCCTCCGCTTTCCAGTCTCCATCTCGTATCCTCGTGTCACATTTCCCGATACCAATTCGTCGCGACACATGTAATACAGTCCAGTAATTTCTCAGATTATCTCTACCTTCCTCCCGTTCAACGTTTGCCCGCTAGATAGATACCGATCTGTCGATCGATACCGCAAAATCTACATCACGAACGAACATAAAATACAACGAAAACAATATAGGTCGACTCGCAACCTCTTAGGAACGTATCATCCCATTTACCAAACCTTTCTCCTTTCGTTTTCACGGTCCTTAACGCACCTTCCCATGTTTCCGTTCACTCGTGATATTTACCAATTGATGACCTTCCTCAATTCCCTCTCGATCCCTCCTAACGATTCAAAGTCTCTACGCTTTTCCACATCCCGACGATTCGTCCTCAAACAGTCTCGACAATCAATCCAAACAACATCCCCGTACCCTGTTCAATTCTGGAACAAATCACGAGTATTCATACTCGTCACTCTTCGATTTCCGTCTCATCCTCCCAGCCCTCGTCGAGGGCATTATCACGAACAATCATTATTAAACACGTCTATGTTTGATTCCTTGCGCCATCAAAGTTTTGTCCTTTGAAAATATATTGGCGTGGTTTTGGTCGAAGACGATTGTACACTCATTCGACATACACACACCTGTGGAGAGTAAA
>NW_017140910.1:0-341 GCF_001652005.2 Ceratina calcarata
TTTTTCGTGTACAATAGTAGGGTTATGCAGGACAAAATGGAGGTGAAAAAGAAAAGTAGGGGTTAGCATAGATTGGCTTATATGCTATTTGTAGCACGATGTGAAACGATTCGCCGCGATATCGCTTAAACGTCGTTCATCAATAAAGTTTACTATTTTTCCGATATCGTTTTTCCAATTCTATAAATCGTCGTACAGAGGAGGTTTGCGTACATACGGAGCGGCGCGGGGGTGGACGGGGCCGTGCACCGTCAGAAGAGAAACCAAATTCTGTATGGGCCACGTCGGTTGACATTAATCTATCACTTCAACTCTCTCATCTAACTCCATGCTGTTGTACC
>NW_017140911.1:0-341 GCF_001652005.2 Ceratina calcarata
CTCGTCGTTACCTTCCTCGCCCGGCATTACCTCTCCGTTTTTTAATCAATTTCAAGAAAAAGAATCGAACGCCTCATCTTTAATATACAAAGAATTATTATTAAGAAATAATGTTCACACACCAACTCGACGAATTCAATCGCATTGACAAAGGCCTGTAGAAAAGAACCGGCAACCCCGATTCTCATTTTCCTTTTAACATGAAAAGAAAAATATAACATAAATCCTTACTTAAAATAATGTCAAGATAACTTAATTATCCTGAGTATTCCTCAATGTTCAAACAACAATGGATTTTACTACCGAGACATCTGTTGTAATGTGAATTGGGCTAGGGGAAG
>NW_017140912.1:0-341 GCF_001652005.2 Ceratina calcarata
CACTAGGTCCGATGTGATTCTGCTGATTTGGTCCTGCTAGCTTAAGAGAGGTGAGGCAAGTTCAAGTTTGAAAAATTAGTTATAGTAAAATGCAATGTTTATTTATCAAACTGTTACCAACAACGGCTTGTGCAATTGTGGAAATATGTGAGTTGATAAATTACGTTAATGGAGGTAGTAGACCATTTGAAGAAGGGAGTAGAATATTGAATTCAAATCACATTTTATTATGTGGATTAATTAGTTCTTGAATATCAGGAATTGATAAATATTTTGCTTTTTGCTGAAGATCAACCTCATTAACTACTTTCCCACATGAAATAAAGATCTCAATAAATACT
>NW_017140913.1:0-341 GCF_001652005.2 Ceratina calcarata
CCCCAATTTCGCTCGCCGGGACTGAGCGACAAATTGCAGTGGGAATAGGCCATAAGACCGAGTTCCCACTTTCACCCCACGATCGCGACCCCTCTTCAGAAGCACAAGCACAAGCACCACTCTTCAGCCACCACTTCTTCTTTTTCTTCTTCTTCTTTTCTTCGACCTTGTCCGTCCGTCCGTCCATACCGATCGTCTTCCTTCCCGTAAATGACCACACGAGTCACGCGTACGCACGCTCTCGGCCAGGCCGTCCCCGCGAGCAGAGGTCCCAGAATTTATCCCACGGCCGGAAAGTGGGGACGACGCGACCATGGTGGGGACTGGTACTTGATAGGTTC
>NW_017140914.1:0-341 GCF_001652005.2 Ceratina calcarata
TTCTCTACATTGATTAAACTTTAGTGAAAAAAAAAATCAATGGAAACGAGACGTTTGTATCTTCTACCTACTTATACATTAACTTCTATAATTTATACATAAACGCAATTTGTTAATGAATGAAGACGGAATATCTTAATTCTACATCCCTTTATTGAATAACTCCATGATTTAAGCACAATATATTATGACAAATAAGACTTTCTTGTAATATAAGAATACTTAAATGCTAGAAAACTCACGCTATATACCTTGAATCCCTCTTACCCCATCCTACATATTCCTTTCTCCTGTTACTTACCTTCCATAGCTGCCATACCTGCTTACTCCAGACTATCAAC
>NW_017140915.1:0-341 GCF_001652005.2 Ceratina calcarata
ACCAGGGCCGAAAACCAAGTTTACAGCATATACTGAAAGCGTGTAAAAGCCGGAGACTTCGAGGGGCCCCAGAGAAGTTGCGTCGAAACTTAGGATTGAGGACCAAGAGTACGGTCAAACCACCCGCTGTTCACTTTCAAATAAGTTTTTAAATCCCAAAAAGGTCGATTTTTATGGCCTGTGCGGCGTGCGGGAAAAAATCGCAGGCTGCGAAGTTGTGACATTGTTATTGTAGAAAAGTGTTCTCCTTTAGACCTGCCGCTCACAACCCAAACCATTCGTATCAGTTTCAAGTGGCTTAACCGCAACAGGACTGCCTGCTGTGCTTCCCGTTTCAGCTT
>NW_017140916.1:0-341 GCF_001652005.2 Ceratina calcarata
CAAAATTAGTGTAAGATATTAAAATAGGAGGTTTCTGACGTAATTTTAAACATTTTCCGTAGCGAAAAAGTTGTCCGAGGCGTGGTTGAAGAGATATTAACGAAAAACTACGACCAATCAGAGCGCTCGATTGGCGCGAGCTCCGAATCGGAAGCGTTGGCTCGAATCCTGACGCCCGGCCTATCAACAATCTATCATTTCCCCATCCTTTCCAATTGAATAACGATTAAATATATTAATTGTTATTAATTTTCTTGCATTGTTAATCATGTAGTTTATTATTCTAATTTTCTTAAAACGCTTCGTATTGAGCGGAGCGATTGTTCACGCGTCAAAGGCCG
>NW_017140917.1:0-341 GCF_001652005.2 Ceratina calcarata
ATGGCACGGGAAGGGGTTAATCCGATCATTCATTCCTCACCCGGAGCACCAGAAATTGTTGACCGCTTCAACACTTGATAAGTTATTTAGAAATAGGAAGGGTAATCCGAAGGAATGAAAGATCGGAAAGAAAGGAATCGGACACAGGATTTTCCCGGCAAGAAAAGAAAACTTGCTTAGGCATAAAAAGCCCCTCGGAATAGGGGGAAAAGCACAAGCAAGCTGCATTAAATTTATTGAAATTAATGGTCGGCTAATTGACCATTACAGAAGTTCAATACAGATATAGGTTCTATGCTAGGCCTAGAGAGCTCTCTTACCTCGAATTAAATATGTCAAGC
>NW_017140918.1:0-341 GCF_001652005.2 Ceratina calcarata
TTTATTAATTCCACATAATCATTTTAGAACTTATTTTATTTATACATTATTGTCCTAATTTAAATTATGCATTTGAAAATATTATTCGTATTATAAATAATAATAAATAAATATGCAGGATTAAATTTTCGTTGAGAATCTTTCGAGTCTTATTGCGTAAGATTGCAAAGAAGGAACTAGGATTTGGTCCCGATAAGATAATCCGCGGATAAACTATTTTGTTTAACAATATAGAAAATAGGTCAGATCTTCCTTTAACCAGTTAACTGTGTCGATCATTTTGCAAAGTGCGACCCAGTGTGTGTCGCGATAATCAAGCGATGACGGATATAGTCGTCAAA
>NW_017140919.1:0-341 GCF_001652005.2 Ceratina calcarata
AATTGAATTTAATCGTTCTTGAAGACAAAGTAGTCGAATTGGTAATGTATGGCTATACTAAAAATGGCAATACTAAAACTTGTTTATCATCTCCAGTAGCAGGTTTGATCGTTCTCTTTTCAATGATTTAACACTGCCTGTTGAAATAAATAACTGAACAATGTGGTCAAAAGTTTGTTGACAAGGATGATTTTTTTCGGGATATCTCTCTGCATAGAGTCGAGCTGCCTGTACAGAGTTTCTTCCAGCCTCACCGTACATTAAAATCATTTCAATTTTCCCTTCTTCACTGTAGAATACCATTATTTTATAATTATCTTCCACACTCATAAGCTCGTTTC
>NW_017140920.1:0-1176 GCF_001652005.2 Ceratina calcarata
GTGTTGTTTTGCGTTGTGTCTTGTTGTTTTGTTTTGTTGTGCTGTGTTGTGTTGTCTTGTGTTGTGTTGTGTTGGCAACGTATGGTTTTTGAATTATTAACGAAAAACACTGACCAATGAGAGCTCGCGTAGGGCCCGCGCTCAGCCACTGCCGAGCGTCGCCGAGCCCCCACTCTTGTAGCTCAGCGCGGGCCCGCGAGAGTGGGGGCTCGGCGACGCTCGGCATTGGCTCAGCGCGGGCCCTACGCGCGTTCCCATTGGTCAGTGTTTTTCCTTCATAATTCAAAAACTAAGCCTCACAGAATAAAAATGGTTCAAAATATTTTTTATTCAGTTCTTTAATGAGTTATTTATGTTCATGTTGTATACAATTTTGAAGACTTGTAAGATAGAAGATAAATGAAATTAGAAATAATCTTCAGTATTACTAACTATAATTTCAATTACTCATAAATTTTGGGTACATTGAGATTATTTTATCTTAAAAATATGTTTAGTTCTTAACGAATTATTTATATTGCACTGTAGAATCTTGAAGGTACGACGAGATGAGGTAAATTAGAGTCGAAGAGGACGACGTCTGACGACTAGAATTAATACCTAAAGTGGAATCTCTTGTATTATTTTTATCAAGCGAAACAATTCAGGTTGCTAATGAATAAGAGAATCATCCGCGAGAATAATGAAATTCCCGGAGGTCTCGTCGAGGGAATAGCCGGTGAATGCAAATGCTCATAACTTAATTACAAATAAATGTCGACTCCCCGGTTTTAATAAAGCTGACAGACCTTCCAGCTCCATCGACTCATCGTGGCTGGCCGTTTGCGTCTTCGAGGGTCTCGTTTACCAGTTCGGTGGCGCCGCGGCCGGCTCACGCACGAGTATATTTTTATTAACCCGCGGCCACGAGGAATGTAAACACGCCGGGACAGGAATAATGGAACGCGGCCGAACGTCCGGGGCGAATGAAAAATTGAAGAGCCCCCGTTCCGCATTCGAGACACGCTTTCCCGATCGATCAAACCGCCACCTGCATTTTCCTAGCCAATTGTGTATTAAACATCCGACAAATTGTATCACGCTGTCCTGCGGACGATGATATCCATTGAACAACCCCCAACGACGTTTGGGCCAGTAGGGCAGATTTTTTAAATATGCCATTTTGAAAAATGAATT
>NW_017140920.1:1806-3278 GCF_001652005.2 Ceratina calcarata
AATTAATTATGGCGAGTTCAATTTTATTGTGAAATATGATTCCCCTGCATTAATACGAATAGAAGAAGAATAAAAATAAGCCAGACTCCTTAGTGACTTCTCTAATTAACTTCTCGTTCCTAACCTCGCGTGCGTCTCGCGATGTTCAACGTCGACACGACCCTATCGGAGGATGGCGGAATTAAAGTCCTGGTAAGTGGAGTGAAAAGTCTGATCGACTCGTTGTGTGGGAGGAACGGGGACGTTGATCCTCTCAGGAGGAGGTAGACGATGATGAGACGCCGATACCTTTGATAGAGTCTGAACGCGTCCGTCGCGGGAAAATGGCGGGGCTTAATACAGACGTTCATTTGGATAATTGAAATCATTCCGTCTGCATTTCATGCCCCGGTGCCCGCTCGCCCGTTCCCCGCCGCTGATCATAGTAATCGGTATCGCAAGATTGCACAATTCCGCCATCGGCCGCGCCGCAGGACACGCGTCACCGTCGCCAACGTCGTTATCGTCATCGATATCGACTGATTCGCGCCGGTCAAACAACCCCGGTCACTAGTCGTCCTTCTCCATCGACCCATCGTTCTCAAAAGTTTCAATTTTTAACCAAAATTGCAGTAAATATCGTAATTTTTACATAATGTCCCAGAAAAAGTGTTACAACTGAAGACAGATTATTCTCTGAGTGTTTCTAAAACAATTTCCTTTACCAAAATGCAAAGTTAAGGTTTTTAAATTATTAACGAACAAAAACTGACCAATAAGAGCGCGTGTAGGGCCCACGCTCAGCGATGGCAGCGGTGGCTTGGATCGTGGCGCTCGGCCATTGGCCAGCGCAGGCCTTACGCGCACTCTCATTGGTCACTGTTGTATTTATAACAAAATTGAACCAGCAAGAATTAGAAATACTGCATAGGATAATAAAAAGGTATATTAAATTCTATATACTATTTCTACTCAATAGGTTAGGTCAGGTTTTCTCAATAGTTGATCTCCTATTGTTATTATTCCATCCGGGGTTGGAGTGCATCGATTCCGTTGGAGTCGAGTTAATTCCCGAGGACTCGGCGAAAGGTGTCGGTGTGGGAGGTCGGGGAAGGTCGGGGCTCGCCAGGAACGCGTCTACCTGGGTGCATGAACCCACGCGATAGGCACGCACGCGGTTTACCAAGAGATTGATTAGAAGCGTTGTCTCTATTTGAATCGCGAATCCATCCTCAAAGACAAATGAGCGTCGCGTCATTTACGTGGAACGAACCGCCCGTGGTTGCACAGCTGGCCGCCTTCCTCCATCACCGATATTAATACGCGAGTATACGTCATTTCGCTGCGTGGTTCAGCAATGTTTATCGTCCTCGCAGATCAATCATGCGTCCCGCCGCTACACCAAATTGCTCTATGATCTCTACCCGTTATCTTCCCGTCACGATTACTTCCACTCGCCAGTCCGGCCATTTTTTTTCTTTTTTTTTTTTTTT
>NW_017140920.1:4337-4954 GCF_001652005.2 Ceratina calcarata
AATTTAAAGAACAGAACATCGAAACCTACAAATTAAATTTTTCAATTGTCATCAATTTGCAATGAGATTAATAATAAAAATTGTGGGTCAATGAGACTGGGTAGCTGATCGACTAGGTTCCATCATCGAAAACGTAGTTAGCGTTATGAGATTGATACTAGTCGCGTGTCGCGTCACGTGGACCTCCCAGGGAAATGAGATTATACCCTTGTTTGGAAGTGACATATTGACAAAAGGATATACGTAGCCATCGATCCGGCAGGTCCGATGGAACGTACGTAGCTGCTCGCCACGAATCAGGAACGATCATTCGCTCGAAGGACTCGGATTAATCAACGAACAGATTGCTCCCATTCCCATATAATGACCCACATTTTTTATCAACAACCTTGTTATTCCAAGAAATATTCCATCGTTCCAAACTGTAATATTTCACCAACATGATTGGAAATAATAAATTATTAATCAAATATTTTATTAAATATTCATAGAAGAAATTAATCAATCTTTGGCCATTAATTTTGCCACAATTATTGGCCATTTTTTTAGAATTGTTTAACAGAAATTTGGAAAATCAATTATTTTATTAAATATTCATAAATTTTTGGCCATTAATT
>NW_017140921.1:0-341 GCF_001652005.2 Ceratina calcarata
TTGTTATTTAGAATATTTCCACTTTTTCTTTGTTGCTATTACTTAGAATTATCTTCATGTTTTCTATTTTATTATCTTCTCTTTGTATGTTATATTGCGTTCTTGCCTGTGAATAAAGCGTTATTATTATTATTAAATTGAGGCGGTACAGAGTTAAATAATTTGCATCTTACAAAGGAGTAGATGAAAATGAAACATTTATGATATTAGTTTAAAAATTGTGATAAATATTTACTGAATCATTTAAACATTGAGTCATCCATCTTTTGATATTATCTATTACACGTGGCATTCATTATTTCTGCACATTAAATTTTCTTATAATTGCATAAAATCTATCA
>NW_017140922.1:0-341 GCF_001652005.2 Ceratina calcarata
ATATACATATATTGCTTTTGAATAGTTCGTCTGTACAAGAATCAAACCTTGAAAGATAAAAGGTTTTTAAGTTGGACAAGTTAAAAAAATTTAATTAAAATTGGAAGATTGTAAAATGATATTTACTTATTGTTCATCTTGTACAAGAAAAAAAGAATCAATAAAAACGACATTTTACGTGTCAAATCCTTGCGTATACTGATCGTAAATTGTTCAAAGAGCGTGGAAGACAATACCTTTCAAGCAGGGGTCGAATGAAACCGTTAACTTTTATAAATTAAAGTTATTTATCGAACTTTTCACTCTTAAATCAGTTTTCTTCATTTTGTACATTAACGTTC
>NW_017140923.1:0-341 GCF_001652005.2 Ceratina calcarata
CATATTCTGATTAAATCATGACCAGAACATGCCAGATTTAACTTTTCTCTTTCTAAAATGGTGGCTGACAACCCAACGATTGTCTTACATAGTACAAGAACGAAAAATTCTTCTCTGGTTCTGTGTATGATTATGGGTAATATTGATATTCTGCCTTATTTTGACTTTATTATAGGCTACGCGTTTAAAATAATTTATTTCCTCATAAAACAATAGTTAATAAATAATTTAAGTAACTAATTAAATTACGAATAAAAAATATTCTTGAAACATTCGATGAATAAATAGTGATAAATGAAATTAAGAAGCATGATGTAGATAGAAGAAAAACACAGCTTATT
>NW_017140924.1:0-341 GCF_001652005.2 Ceratina calcarata
AACATGCCGCCCGCCTTGAACGGGTACGTTCAAACAAAGATAGAGAATATAGTTAGACTAAACAGTTACATGAATAATTGTAGAATAAATACACTTAAAACGTATTATGCCCCAAGAAAGAAACTTATTAAAAGGAGGTATGTGTTCATGCCTATACATATATCAGATGTGTCGTCTAATAGAAGTAAACACTATGTCCATATCTGTAATCGCGATGTGTTTAAAATGGAAAAATAAGTGTTTGTGTGTTTGTGATTGTCCATAAATCTAGTTCCTTACAAAGAAGATAAATCATACATAACAAACTAAGTTGTTTCAATGGGTAACGGCGCTATATTCTT
>NW_017140925.1:0-341 GCF_001652005.2 Ceratina calcarata
ATTTATAAGTTATAATTAAGTCGAAAATATCGTCAAAACGCTTATAAAATAAAATTCACAGCAAGGTTTTTTTATAAAATGACGCTTAAAATCAAAGAATGGCGTATGTTTATCATCGATCGTTCTCATTTTCTCAAAAGTCCTCGATTCGGTCGGAGGTAAAGAAAATTGTAAAAAGGCAGGAACAAGGAAAAGAAGTGTAGCTGGAAACGTGCGCTCAATGGAAGACGGCATGTTGCAGGGATTCACGAGCGTGGCGGGAACAACGCTGCCTTTGAAAATATCATAAAATCGCTAAAAGCGACGGCCCACTTTTCGTCGCTACTCACCTCTTTCTCCTC
>NW_017140926.1:0-341 GCF_001652005.2 Ceratina calcarata
AAGATTGCTTCGATCAAGAGTGTCTCACGTTTCGCGTATTGCGACTGCGAAACATATTTGAGATTACGTGCCGAGGTTCGAGTCAGATCGTGGAAGATCGTGACGTTGGAAACAATTCGAATACTTAAATAGAACTACCTTGTTTTGATTCATCGTATCGTATCGTCGTTGCTTATCATCTGATATCGTCGAATTTTCTCTCAATTTCACAGAATCACTTGTGTGCCTCTTAAGGATTTAAATGATGCTAGTAAAATTTTAAATAAATTCATGGGCTTTTTGAAATATTACAGTGACTTAAAATTTGCATGTATTCTTATGGTAATTACATTTCCCGTAGG
>NW_017140928.1:0-341 GCF_001652005.2 Ceratina calcarata
CATACTAACACTATGCTTTAAAATATATAAAATCCGAATTGTCATTTAAAATAAGCAACTGGTGCTAGATTTTATTTAATGATATTTCACAGGAATTTCTTTTTATATGGTGCAGTTTGTTAAATGAATCAATTCTTGTAGCTAAATGAATAAAAACTAATGCTTCTGAAAACTCAGATGAAATCTAAACTCTTAGATGGGAGTATAAAAGCATTGTGCATATTGCAATGCTTGAATAACAAAGGGCATTTCTATTTCAAATACATAAGAATGTAAAGAATATCAAAAGAATTGAGCATTCTGTGATGCTTAAATGATAAGTGGAATTTCTATTTGAAATA
>NW_017140929.1:0-341 GCF_001652005.2 Ceratina calcarata
CCGCGATTCTAAATTGAATTACCAAAGGGTTGTAAGTCCTTTGCGCGTTGATGCGCCGGTATCGAACAGTAACTGCGGCATACAACTTAACTGGCTACCGCTGATTTTGAATAATGGATTCACTGCTTATTGGATTCAGTGTAACGTGAAAAACAAATAACTTTATTTCAAAATTCATATACAAGATGTTCTAATATAATTCCTTGGCTCTTGTGGAAAACTGTCTCCTGGCTTCTTGTTTCTCCTTCTTCTTAATTGGTTGTGCCACTCCTCCCAAATGCATGCGCCAAAATTGCATACTTGTTATTCCTGCAATGAGGAAAAAACCGGGGGTTGTGACC
>NW_017140930.1:0-341 GCF_001652005.2 Ceratina calcarata
AACTACCGATAATGAAATTTTACAGCTGATTTTGATTCGTGTGTAGAGTTTCTGACCTGGGAATGAATAATCCAGGTACTAAACCGAACTATAAGTAATTTCCAATTGACTCCTTCGTTCAAAATAATTATGTGCAACGAACAAAGTAAAAATAGATAAATGTCATTTATCTACACTTTTATTATCCTAAAGCTAAACAATTATTAATCACATTATTATCGAAATTTTGGACGGAGGACAATTTCTAAAAGTTTTGGTATGTACATTTGAATGCTATCTACTAAACGATTTTTTATTAAAGTAACCATTACGAATCTCGATATAGGCTGTAAGAATTCTTT
>NW_017140932.1:0-341 GCF_001652005.2 Ceratina calcarata
GAATCGTTTTGAGTTGCTCGCCACTAGCTCACTTCTCACGTGGCTTCTCACGTGGCAATTACTTCTCTTCTTACTTCAAATGCAAAATATGGCGTGCACTAAATGAAAATAAAGTAATACAAGTGTGATAAAATTTGAAAATGATAGTTATTCTCTTTCCGAAGTACTAATCTCGAATCAAGTAGAACGTTGATATTATCAGCGTTCTACGGTTACCTTTTACCTCTCGTGCTGGAAAAAAGCGTCGGTACCGACATGGGTGAGCCTGAAGGTCGGTACATTCCGGAGCAGTCATTCTGTGGGATTTCATGAATCTACCTTGCCGGTTCGAGCCCTCTTGG
>NW_017140933.1:0-341 GCF_001652005.2 Ceratina calcarata
AGTAAGGGTATTATGTCGTCCATTATTTCCCACTGTTGCTCATTTATATTTGTAGAGGCTCTGGATAGTGATGCTAAAGCTGCAAATAGCGGGACTGCTGACTAATCGATTGAGCATTATGAGGGTGAAATTCCACCTGATTTGCATATCCTGTTTTAATTTCAATATCTGTGAACCAAATTGAGCCTATATACTTCGCAATTTATTTGCTGCAGTAACGCTCGTTTTGAAAAATGTAAATAATGAACTGCATTTTTGTAACGTAATAACATGACTGGGATAGCACCTATGGGATCGTGCACTATTAAATTCAATGTGTGTGCTGTGCATAGGGAATATAA
>NW_017140935.1:0-341 GCF_001652005.2 Ceratina calcarata
GCGTATTACGTATTTCATACAATCTATTCAAAGCTTTACTGACGATAGATCAAACAGAATTAATCCCAATTTGGATCGATAATTCGGTGGAAGCCGACACTATTATAACCTATGTCCCAATTTCTGTTCACATCACAATATCTACTCACTGTCTATATTTGCTATAATATTAATGCAGTCTTTTATATGCAATGTCAATTATAATGCAGTCTTAAGTCACTGAATAAAAACTGTAACGTAAACAGAAATTGGGAAATAATCATTTGGCTTATACATATGTTTGAATTCATATTTTTTAGCAATATCAACGAACATTTTGCTGCAGTTCAATGCTAATATAC
>NW_017140936.1:0-341 GCF_001652005.2 Ceratina calcarata
AGCATCAACTCATATTCCGCCTAATTCTTGTGCTTTTATTTTCTTCTGTTCTTTATTTTTGTCTTATATATTTCTATTGTTGTTTGTTTATTGTTTACTCTAGCTTTTTATTCTATTTCTAATTATTTTCTTTTCAGGTCTCTTAGCCGGTCGTTGTTTTGACCGTTTCCGTCCCTGCCACGAGGAGGCGGACCTGTCATCTACTTTCTTTTGTGTACTTCTTATGTTTTAGTTTAGTTACTAATTCTTCTTCTTTTTCAGGTTTCTTGGGTTCCCACGTTGTCTATTACGGCTTGATGGAAGGTTGGACTTGCTACATTTCCTAGGTACGTTGATCTTAT
>NW_017140937.1:0-341 GCF_001652005.2 Ceratina calcarata
ACCTCAGGATATCGGAGTGAATATCGACGGTGTGAAACTGAGTGCGTCTGCCTTTACGGACGATCTCATTCTTGTTGCATCAACGAGCACAGGACTCCAGCAACTACTCGATCATTCTGGAGAGTTTTTGGCATCATGTGGTATGAAAATCAACGTCGGGAAGTCATTTACCATCTCTATTGGAACCGTACCACGCATGAAGAAAACCACCATGGATGTTGGCTATTTCACCCTCGGTGGACAAAGATTGGTGGCTATGAAACGGACGGATAGCTGGAAGTATCTTGGTGTTCCCTTTACTCCTGACGGACGCCTGCGGTTCGACCCGATGACCTCATTGA
>NW_017140938.1:0-341 GCF_001652005.2 Ceratina calcarata
ATGGAATTAGCGCCAGTTAGAAGATTATCGACATACAAATCGCGTTTTAAAATTCTCGAAGCCAAGGGAAAAACTGACTTTTCGTCTTCCGTGAGTTGAACAATCGAACGGACTGCCAAGAATGCGGCAGAAGAAACTCCGAAAGTAACTGTATTTACTTCCCAAACTTTTATTTCGCCGCAGTGATACCAGAAGATACGCTGATAACGACGGTCCTCAGGATGAATGAGAACCTGGATATACATTTTCTCGATATCAGCTGTAAACACGTAAACATGGGAGCGAAACCGTAGGATCTGCTCGAAAAGCGTAGACTGAATAGTGGGGCCAACCATTAACAT
>NW_017140939.1:0-341 GCF_001652005.2 Ceratina calcarata
AGCCGATTTGTGCGTGTTTCCGCGATCGCGAGTGCGAGGACGTATACCGAAGAGTCGCTATGAACTTTTCGCAGCAAACGGCACGCGTATCGCAACGTACGGCACGGAAGTGATGAAACTAAACTTATCCCTCCGACGCGAATTTCCGTGGCGGTTCGTAATAGCCGACATCGACACGCCAATTATCGGTATGGATTTTCTAGCACACTACAACTTGTTAGTTGATCCCCGTAATCGCAAGCTCATTGATGCGAACACGAAACTGGGCGCGTTCGGCCGTTTAGCACGCGAGGATGAAAAAACGGATTCGGTGAAAACAATCGCCGGAGACTCGGTGTTCC
>NW_017140940.1:0-341 GCF_001652005.2 Ceratina calcarata
TTTGCAAAACCTCTGCTTGAGGGAAGGATCCTCCGATCGTGAGGCTGCGCCTTCCACAAGCATTGGTATCCGGCTCTCGTCACTATTATTAGTGACAAGGGCGACTCACGGCCACCCGGCTACCATTTCGGTAAAGCCTTCTACGGGTGTTAGAAGCACGGATAGAACACGCTATTCGGATAGCGGTGTCCAGTAGAGCCACGGCCCGCTTCACGGGCACCATACCGAACCACGAACGATCTGGCATTGGCCAGATCCCGCGTTACATTAAGTATCGTCTAGAACGTAAGTGTAGATTTAAATTACGCGCCAGAGCCGAAGCGTGACCCCGCCTTCTCCTT
>NW_017140941.1:0-13074 GCF_001652005.2 Ceratina calcarata
AAGTATTTGCACAGTAATGTAATCATTGCAGAGCATGATTACTGTACACATGATTCTTGGGTACAATCAGAGTACCTAGATGATATCATTAAACATACGTGTGGTGCAGTACTACATTCGATAATTAATAAAGTTTCTTGTGAAACATGCGAACATCCCAAGGTTCTGCAAAATCTAAACTCACTGTTTTAAAAAATTGGGGTGAATTACAATTTGCGTCTGATGATGTTTACATCATATGTCTTAATGCAGAGTCAAATATCATAACACTATCATAAAAATATGGACAGTGTATCCGAACGATTTCTATGTGAACAAACATATGTTTAGCACTTTCTTATTTTTCACGGTTACATTTTGTAACAAAAAAATCTGAAATAATTCTCAGACGTGTCCAGTTATGCTACGAACGTGTTGGAATTTTTTCAGTTGAATAAACAGCAAAGAAAAAAAGAATGGATTGTCTGGGTTTCGAACACACGGAGCCTCGAAGATTCCGAGCCTCGAGGAGTGAATTTAGAATTCGCTTGCCTGACATGTATCGTCGAAATCTTTCCAACATGGAAAAATTCCGTAATTCAAAGTTCATGAGGATGAGAATATTTTAGGGGGTAAATAAAACTCAGATTTGAGCCAGACAATTTAAAGATATTTATTGGCTCGACAAAAATGATTAGGGGAAAAAGCCATGTGGCATAAAAAACCCCTTGAATGTATTGTATATTGACCAACGAATCGATGAAAGTGCAAACGGTCAACTGTATGAATGTGTTTGTGTTGTGTGTTAAGAGCAATTGCACGTGGGGCAATTGCTCTACGGATCGTGTGTACGATCGCATATTACGACCGCGTCTTTCAGTATTGAACTGAGATCGTGTGCAATTAGAGTGGTTACATGGAGTAACCGACTCACGGGTTGTAAGTAATTACAACCGCGTCATTCAGTATGAAACTGAACAAAGGTAGAGTGGTTACATGGAGTAACCGACTCACGGGTCGTAAGTGATAACGACCGCGTCATTCAGTACGCAACTGAGAACCTGTGAAGGTAGAGCGGCTACACGGGTAGCCACTCACGGGTGGTATATAGATACGACCGCGTTTGATGAAGTTATTCGGGATTGACCGAATCCCGCACTCGCGAACGCACTAAGACTCCGTTCGCGATCCGAACTGCACCGACTCCTCGACACGACTGACTCAAAATTATATATTGATCGGCTGAGAACCAGCGTGCGGATAATTTTTCCCTCGGCCGAAAAGTGGGGACGACGCGAACATGGTGGGGACCATAGCGCTGCGGAGAGCTTCGCGAACGCGCATGAGCACGCATGAGGGGAATAGTAGTGGGGATCGAAATAGAAGCGAAAAACAGGGGAAGCGAGCCTCGAGGGAAAAATTATCCGCACGCTGCTGAGAACACCCGCACGAGAGGGGAAAATGTTTAAACAAAATACTCGCCATGAAAGGCAAAGGAAAACTGTTGAGTTATTTACGACCGCACGTGTTTACGTTAAGACCGATACGAGAAGACATTAACAGACAAAGACCCTGCTCCGGCTCGTATCCCGAGGCATAGGGTTATTATACGGTGGTCTACGGCCCGAACCATTTGAAACGAAAAAATCCTTCGGTTGCGGTTAAATTGTTACTTCCGCGAACGAACATAACTTAATCGGAAAATTACTCATTAAGCAACATACATGTGCTTCTATCTCTGACTGATAATAATGACTTTCTTTTTTACTTAAGTAATTTCTGGAAAGAGCATCTGCTAAGAATAACTCTCTACCAGGTTCGTACCTAACCTCAATATCATATTTTTGAGTGGCAAGTTTCATTCTTTGAATCCTTGCAGGATATTGGTCAAATCGTTTGTTGAAAATTACTTCAAGAGGCTTATGATCACTTTTAACTAATACTTTTTTACCAGAAATATATTGGTGACATCTTTCACACGAAAACACTATTGCTAATGCCTCCTTTTCAATTTGAGCGTACCTTTTCTCAGTACCTGTTAAAGCTCTGCTGGCATATGCTACTGGTAGATTGTCTTGTAGCAAAATTGCTCCAAGTCCATTTTGAGAAGCATCTACACTAAGCACTACCGGCTTGTTTACATCAAAATATTTTAAAGTAGGTGAACTTACTAGAACGTTTTTTAAACTTTCAAATTCTTTCTGAGCATTTGCATCCCATGTCCATTCTACATTTTTCTTTGTTAAATTTCTAAGAGTGGAATTCGCACTCGAAAGATTTGGTATAAATCTGTCAACATATGCCAACATGCCTAAAAACGTTGACAATTCCTCTTTATTCTTTGGTTCTTTCATATCAATTATCGCTTTTGTTTTATCTGTGTCTACTTTTATACCCTTATCAGAAAAAATATGACCTATATATTTAACTTCATCTTTTCTAAATTTACATTTATTTACATTGAAAGTTACATTTCTTTCACGAGCCGTATCTAATACTTTTCTTGGTTAAGAAAAACTCTTGGTTGCCAGGTTTGGCATCATGCTCTTGCAAATTTCTACCCCATACTAATATATCATCAACTAATATAATTACTCCTTCAATATCACCAAATATAGAATCGAAACAACTCTGAAATACCTCAGTTGCAGGAGAGATTCCAAATGGCATAACTTTAAATCTAAAGCGCCCAAAAGGTGTGATAAAAGTTACATATTCTGAACTTCTTTCAGTTATTTTGATTTGCCAGAAGCCTCTGTCTGCATCTAAAGTACTAAAAACTTTAGCACCAGGCATCTGTGCACATAAATCATCGAACGTTGGAATGCTATGATGTTGACGCCTAATACTTTTATTTAAATCTGTAGGATCAAGGCGTATTCTTATATTGCCGTCTTTCTTTTGTGTAATTACTAAGGGATTAACCCAATCAGAGGGTTCATTCACTCTTTCAATGACACCCATTTGTTCCATTTTCTTTAATTCGACTTTTAATAGATTCATTAAAGCAATTGGAATTTTTCTACAAGTAGCGATACTACCTTTAGCTTCATCTTTTAATTTGATATCATATTCAAAATCTTTTATTATACCTATATTTTCAAACATATCTTTGTACTCATTCAAAATTTGTTTTTCATTGAACTCTACTATGCTCTCAATTCTTTTAATTAAATTCAGTTTTAATAAACTGGGCAAACCAATCACAGTTGGATGCTTATTTTTACTACCATCAACTATAATAAATTCTAACAGACTTTCATTTCTGTTGTTAAATTTGCACATCAAATTGCAAGCTCCAAAGACTTTAATGTTGCTGCCTCCATAACCTGACAAAATAGTATTTGGTTTGTTTAACCTAACCTTGTCTTTAAATTTTTTATATTCATGCAACGACATCACATTGCAATGCGCACCTGAATCTAACTTTACTTGTATTTCGAATTGTCTTTCTACTAATACTTTCTCAATCCATTCATACGTATTTTTAAAATCACTTTTAAAATTATCATTCTTATTTTTAACCGTATCAATTACAAAAGAATTTAAATTATCTTTATCTAGAGAATTTACCTTGCGTTTACGACACACATTCGCAAAATGATTAAGTCCGCGACAAAAATTGCACGATTTACCATACGCTGGGCATTCCCTCGGTCTGTGCTGCCTACCGCATCTTGAGCAATTGCCAATTGCCACTGCCTTGTCGCTGTCCTTGTCTCTCTCGCGCGTCACTGCCTCTACTTGCTTGCACGTTGCCGTCTCTGCCCTCTGCTTGTTCGTGCGCCTATCCAGGAATCACGCAACGGTTGACTTCCTTGCTCGTAGCCGCCTCGATTTTTGTTTTGTATGGCTTTCCCTTTGAAGTCCGTTTTGTTACTTATATTTTTGAAATTTCTTTTACCCGCACCAATCTCATCCACTTTTTCCTCGTTTTTCATTGTCTTAACTTGAATTTCAGCTAATTCAGCTGCCTTGCATATATCTGTGCATTTTTTTAATGTGAGATTTTCTTCTCTCAAAAGTCTACTTTTTAAACGTTGATCTGTGATGCCACTGATAATCCTATCTTTTATTAAACTGTCTTTTATCTCTCCGAATTCACATGAGGCACTTAATTTCTTCAAATCTGTTAAAAAAACTTGCAAAATTTTCACCTGGATTTTGCATTCTCGAAATGAAAACATGTCTTTCTACACTTTCATTCACTTTAGGCTTGCAGAAATCTTCAAATGCTTTGTACACTTCGCCAAGCTTTTTCTTTTGAGCGTCATTGAATCCAAACGTGTCGAATTTCTCCATGGCCTCTTCGCCAGCCACGTGTAAAAGAACTGCAACTTTCCTTTCATCAGACTTTGATTCAAGGTCTGTCGCCTTGAGATAATATTCAAAATTTCTTCTCCATTTCATCCAGTTTTCTTTTAAGTTGCCTTCGAAAGACAGTGTAGATGGTGGTCTCATCATTCCTTCCATTGTGCACGTTTCTTGATTTTCTTGATTTTCTTGAACTTCTTGAACTTCTTCCTTTGTGTTATCGCCGCTGGCCATTTATTGCATCGAATTTGCTTGCTGTACTAAAGATAGGGGCAAGAATTATCTTCTACCGACTGCGCCATGTCGTGTTAGGAAGTGGATGGGCACGATGATGAAACACCAGTATATATGATAGAACTAATATATTATAATGTAAGACTATAAAGTCGTTGTATGCGTGCGCTCTGGTCGGGCACCGAGAGTGTTCTGACGAGACGCCGTCATTCACGCGGGACGAGCGATAACCAGGGGTCTCGGAATTTATCCCTCGGCCGGAAAGTGGGGACGACGCGACCATGGTGGGGACCAATAGTTGGTGGGGGTATGCAGTGATTTTCACGGTAGCGCTGCGGAGAGCTTCGCGAACGCGCATGAGCACGCATGAGGGGAATAGTAGTGGGGATCGAAATACGGGCGAAAAACAGGGGAAGCGAGCCGTGCGGGATAAATTCCGAGACCCCTGGCGATAACTCGCAGTGGCACTCAGCTTAACTAGCACCATCTGACACCGTGTAAACGACCCAAGGTGTTGCATTTGGTAGCTGCAGGACGTGGACAATCTAGGGAGGGGTTAGTCCCCATTTGCTACTACGTAATTAGATAAAGGTTGTCGGATGTACTGTTTGTATGATATTCTGGTTATCAAGCTCAACGGAACCAGGATTGTTACAAATGAATTAAAACAAGTTTAAGAATTTAACAAGTTTTCTTATATATTAAATATAATAATAACAAATTTATTAAAAATTTTGCAAAAATTAGTAAACCATTGACAGAACTTATAAAAAAGAATACTCCTTTTCATTGGACCGACACACAGCAAACCTCCTTCGAGACATTAAAACAAAAGTTATGTGAATCCCCGGTTCTACAGTATCCTGATTTTTCAAAGCCTTTTACGTTAACTACTGACGCATCTAATGAGGGACCAGGCGCGATACTATCCCAAGACGGACACCCTTGCTGTTACATATCCAGGACCCTGAATCCAGCAGAAAAGAATTACACAACCACTGAAAAAGAATTACTTGTTGTCGTTCGGGCAACCAGAAGACCCAGACAGTATCTTCTGAAAAGAAAAGTTTGTTGTCCAAACTGATCATTAAGCATTAAAGTGGTTTAAAAATGTTAAGGACCCTTCTTCAAGGCTCATGCGATGGCGCCTAAGGCTTGAAGAATTCGAATATGATATCGAATATAAGAAAGGAAAAGAAAATAGCGCTGCTGACGCCCTATCCTGCATTTTTCCAATAACCGACGACCTCGCACGTACAGCCCAAGACCTCTTATAAGACTAGATCTGTATAATGACCTAGGCGGCCCTAGTACATCTCAAGCTCCTGACGAACCATTCGACTTTGACGAATCTCTCTTTGACATAGATGAGCCTGTTAGATATTTATACTGATAGCCAGCTAGACGCGTTCTTTCCAAAGAGTCTGGGGTAAGCGCCGTGCTGTTCGTCACCGTCTTTTTACCAGAAGGCACCCTTGCCTTTCCCACTCTGTGGCCAGATCCTTAACAACAATATCTTTGTTTGTTAGTGCTAGGCCGCGCCCAGCTGTTTTACCTTTTCTAACTGTTTCCACGTTTCCTCATGGCCAACGTATTTTATGACACTCGATGGCCACGTGGCTTCGGGCCACCCGCCATTTGGACACCACCCGTGCAAAGCCTCTTAAAGCCTATGCAAGAGGAATTCCGGATTAACTATCCTTGACAACTGTTAAAAATAAGCTGTCGCTAACAAGCCTCCCGAGACAGACGAGCTTTGGTCACAGTACGAAGCTTGGAAAACAGAACCGACGGGAATCCCTATTACAAAAAGGCCAAACAATCCTAAATGGATACAACTAACGAAAGACACGCTAGGCGATTTTAACGAACGAGACTGGGTACACAAACTGTCAGACGTGGTCGACGGAGAAACACAGGATAATAAGACCTCGGTAAATCTAGGCGTAAACGATCCTGCCTTTTTCCCGCTTTGAATTAGTGCATATCGAACTTATGCTACGATTTTTAATATCACGCATCCCTAACGGAAGAATGACAATAGCCGAAAACCCACCGAGAACATACACGGAAGAAGAAAAGCAACAAATACTAAAGGAGTCATATAACAGCGAAATGTTGCAACATTTCGGAGAAAATAGAACTATGGCTAGGATTCTAGAAACATATTCTTCTGGACATATTCGGCCCACTCCCAAAAACCAAGACTAGCAACCAATACAATACTCTCTATCCAAGACTGTCTCACTAAGTACCTTGTCCTAATACCTCTCAAAGATCAGCAAGCCACTACTATAATACCTGCGCTCTTAGATCATTATGTTTACATATTCTCCTCTCCAAAATATATCCTAACCGACCAAGGCGCTAACTTTATTTGTGATTTGATGGAACAATTCGAAAAAGCTTTTAAGATAAAACATATCAAAACCACATCGTTCCACCCACGATCAAATGGATCCTTAGAACGAACACACGCAATTGTAAAAGATCTAATCCGCACCTGTACTGCCGAGAAACAGAATGAATGGGATGAAAATCTCAAATTAATTTGTATAGGCTACAATACATCTGTCCATGAAGCAACAGGCTTCACATCCTCCGAATTAACTTTTGGCCACAAAGCTAATATACCTTCCACCATATCCACTACACCCTCCTTAACCAGAGCCCAGCTGTTCGAGCATTGGAAAAAACGACACAAAAAATACATACAAAAGGCTAAAGAAACCCTCACGAGAAATAAGGAACGTTACAAACGCACTCAGGGCAAGCGAATTATCCGAACACAATCCCTGTTCAACATAAGCGACAAAGTCCTCTTGCACAATGATCATAAAAAGTCAAAAATCGACAGCGAATGGCTAGGACCCATGAAAATTATAGGAACATGACCCCCGAATTATGTGATCAAACATTCTGAAGGAATGACTCAAAGAGTACATGGTAATCGGTTAAAATTATTTCGATTTCCAGGTTGAATTTCTCATTGAATTTTTCATTGGCTTGACTACGGCACTCGAGATCACTCCACTTAACGATACTAATATTTTTATAAAAACTATAGGCAATGCTTATCTATACCATAGTGAGCTTAAGGTATTAATAGGAATCGATGCTAGAGAAACATTTAATGCAGTAGCACAGATAATTGAATTAGGTAGAGAGATACAAGATGCGGCAAAATAAATTGTAATTTAAAACCAGAAATCACAACAATAACGAATAAAATCAATAGAACTATGAAAACAAGCGATCATTTAAAAAGGATGTTACACATAAAACAGAAACGTGGTCTCATAAATGCAATTGGTTCAATTTCTAAAACACTATTTGGCACACTCGATAACGACGATTTGGAATTAATCAATCAGAACATAGACAAATTAGTTGATTCTAACAATAAAATGGCAAACATTATACACAACCAAACCAATATGATTCGAACAATATTGAATAGTCCAAATTCTAATACGCTTAATGTTCTTCAAAAAGAAAATGCTGAATTATTCAAAAACACCCAGGACCAATTGCATCTTTCAACACAATTAGTTATAATAGAAGCTCTAGCATCCGAAGCATGGGATAACGTAGAAATACTTAACAGCGCGCTAACGTTAAGAAAGTCGGGAATTATCAATCCCGAGCTCGTTTCACCAAAACTGTTCGTGAATGCTCTTAAGAAATTAAGCAAAGCAATACACGTCCATAGCCATATAGAATTGAAAACAGCCAATTCTCAATTGTTATTGGACCTCAGTAGAATCAGTATCGCTATCCACAGCGATAATTTGATTTATCACATTGCAATTCCACTATTAGAAGACACCGAATAGAAAATAAAGAAACTGTACCCCATTCCTCGAAGAAAGGGTGATGCCTTCTATACAATAGTTGTTGAAAATAGCGTTGTGCTCGAGAGCAATCACAAATACATTCCGACTGACGACGAATATTTAAAGAATAAGTGTAAAACGAATTCACAACTCAGGATCTGCCAAAGAACAAGAGCCAGTCATTATCTAACAATGATTGTCAAAATGAGATACTCAAAATGAGCTTAAGGATTCTGAACTGCGGATTTGCTTTATTCAAAATTAAAGAACTAAAATATGTACCCATAACTGATACTAACGAATTCATAGTAATACCAGAAAATCCTATTAGCCTACAGGCGCTTTGCGACAAAACAAAGAACATTGTAATAGATCAGCCATCCATAGTATCCTCTGACACCGATTACATATTGATGAGCGAAAACACAGTAATGAAAATATGAGGAAAGACGCAGCAGTTGGTTTGTGAGACAAAATTTAAGAATTTCTCTATATGTTACGTCGCAAATAAGCTATTCGCTTGACTTGCGTATTTCAATTTTTTGTTAATAATAGGAAAAGGAATATTTGGGAAGATAGGTTTACGGGGAAGTAAAAATAATAAATAAAATCATAATTTTGGGGGTAAACCCCGAGGAAAAAGACCTTGCGGCCAAAACCTAAAAATAAGAATATTTATTGCTTAATAAATTGAACATATGATTTGTGTAAGAAGGACGAATCGCTCGAAGTGACAAATGAATAACATTGTAAAAGATTCGGAACATCTGATTTTCGTCGGTATTTCACAAGAGAGATTCAAATGAACCCCCTTCTCGGTCGCGAAGGCGACGCGTTTATGGGACGAGAGGGGTTCCGATGAACCCCTTTCCCTGATCGCGGATGCGATCCGATTCTGGGACGACAAACTTTGTCGGACAAAGTTCCCTGATCGCGAGTGCGATCCGATTTATGGGACGGTAAAGTTCCCTGATCGCGGATGCGGCGTAAGAACGTTTCGCGGTCACAACACGTCAACGTTAACTCGATATGCTAATATAGAACAAAACGAAACTACTGTTATCACACACCGCGTTACTCTTATGTCAAAATTTGCCGGAGCTCCGAGGAGTGAGATGCTGCCCTGAGCGCTCTTGATCGCGAACTATCCGATTCCTCTCGATTCCTCGTGACGACTGTCTGAAATTTATGCATTGATAGGCTGAGAATACCCGTACAAGAGGGGATGATGTTTAAACAAAATACTCGCCATGAAAGGCGAAGGCAAACCCTTGAGTGGTTTACGACTCGCACGTGTTTATGCTAATTACGAAAAGACATTATGAGACAAAGACCCTGCCTCGACTTGTATTTCGAGGCGTAGGGCTGTTCACGGTGGTCTACGGACCGAACCACTTGAAACGAAAAAGAATCCTCCGGTCGCGGTCAAATTGTTTTTCCGCGATTAAACATACTCCCCCCGTTGGGGGAGGCCTTAACACTATAGATTATACAATAGAAAATATTGGGACTTTAAAAGATAGATTAACTGAAATCCCTAAAGTCACCCCTGACTTTAATGATTATAAAGTTAATCTAAACGAAATGGACGAAACATTAAGCACACTCAGAAACCAACATAGAATTCAACAACTAGCTACAATAGGTCATACGACACTCCAAATTCTAGAATAAACATCATTGGTACTAATAAGTCCATATGTATTAAGCAAAACCAAAATATTTAGACTTTGTGCTGCGCCTTTCGAACTATCGATAAAACTCTATTATCCGAAAAATATTGTAAACCAAAACCAAGTACGACAGGAGACACCAACACATCCGTTCTTTCCAACGTACTCCGCCCTGCTGAAAATAAAAGAGGACCCAACACTACCTGTGGTCCCTCGATGCAAGAAAATACGCTTTGCAGGACCAAAGCAAGGCTAGCAATGGAAGAGTGTAACGACAACGACACCAACCGAGATAAGAGACCTTTTCGGGAATGCATAAGCCGCCATATTCATCGGACAATCGAGCCTCTGTACAAACCTTTTATAAAAACATAACAAATTTGAATAAACATGAGTCTACTTTCGCCTGTCAAATCAAGCATGTCACTTTGTCACCTGTACCTTTACTCTTACGCGAATACACGAGTACTTGCGAACGTGCGCGATACCTTCAACGGTGCGTCACGGTATCTCGCTAGGTGACCACAGGTCACACTACAATATTAATAAAGGATTTACCTGCGGAATAAGTATTTTATTAAATCTATCGGGAGTTATTAACTTCGAGTGAATATTGAATTACTGGTGTTTACGAACTCCAGGACATATATATTTTTTTCTCCAAGTGATAAAGTTCCCCGTGACAAATACATGTCTTGCCATGCATTCTCCTGTAATATTTTTGTCACAAATACATGTGAACACATGTGAACAAAACTACACTTTAATATAGATAATGAATATAATGAATATTTACATGCAACTATGAATTTGCGTATACATATACTTTATTGTACTTTATAAGTAGTAGGGTAGTAAATTACAAAACGGGAAGAACAAAAATGCGTGAATCTTAAAATATAAAAGAAATGAAATACATAAAACACACAAATAACAAAATATCAAAAGAATTACAGAAACTGTGAATATATTTATATTACGTGAGTGCAAAACTTGGTGCCAGATTTTCACAGACGGGTCAGACCTCATCGTATTCGGCATAAATGTTTGTTTTAACATTGTGTTACGTATTGAAAGACCATACTGTTAAGGTATTGTCGTAGTCCCGGAGGGTTACAGAAAATGTACTACTTTCCGATTAAAAATATCTTTATTCGTACACTCAAAGAATTCGACTGCTCTCCGTGGTGTCTCGTAGGAATCTGGCTTTCGGGGGTGTCGGTGTCCGGTTTAGGGTCAGCACGGAAAAATCTGGTGGGGAGAAACATAGGGAGAGGCAAAGAAGGCAAGAAGGAACAAGGAAGTGAGTTTTTCGGTTGGAGGGGCCTTGGGACCCAAGGATAAGCTGTTTTACGATGGAAAGGAATTTGACGAAAAATGACCGTTGCAGGGCTGGAATGGTTAACAGATGTTGAGGATAGGGTTCAGAGGAAAATTTAATGACAGGAAAAGAGAAAGTTTGGAAAGTATCTAACACCTCCCACCTTTAGATTAATTTACAGTCAAAAGAAAAATGTAAATTAATTAACTCTACTGATTTTTACATAATAGATATGTTGTGGTAATAACAAATTACGGTTCCCACACTGCTCCTAACGATTCGAATTAGGCGGTGCGTGCAAAGAGTGCGCCCTTAGCGAGTGCGAAAAGGGATAGCCTGTCTGTCTATCCCTCTGCGATTACGTAATCGAGTGTCTCCTAATTGCGAGCGCCAATCTTACCGGCAGTTAGCCACCAGGAGTTATCTAGGAGAGCACGTGCGCGTCTAAATCCGAATTCTCTCTATCTATTGCGATCATTATAACGTCTATCGGTTCAGAACGTAGTTCCGAGTATTTCTTAATTAATTAATTAAACTTCCACGTTAACAAGATATATGGTTATAAGGTTTTTCAAATCAATCCATATTAACAGAAGGTGCGCGGAATGTTGATCTTCTTAAACCAGATTGTCCAATAGGTGTGGATCGAGAATCATTCGGTTGCAAATCATCATCAGAGAAGGATGATAATAAACCAGACGTTTCTTCCTGCAGGCTGAGTCTGTCCTCCTCCATAAGTGCTGATAGTTGTTTTCTCGTTGCAGGTCCGGCGTTGATGTTGGTATTAATAATATTAAAACAGCAGGAATCGTTCGGTGATCTCGGGTTTCTTCTGAGATGTAGGAGTCTAGCCACTAGACGCAATACACCACACCAACGTAGAAGTTGAACCAAGAATATTATTGCAATGATAAATATTATCATATTCATCGCAGAGGTGTACCAATGATTATGTTAACAATAACTGGCTTGTTCATTTCCTTTTGTAGAAGATTATCCATCTGGATAAGCCTATGGTTGACGAGTTTAAATTCCTCGGTGTTGACATTGGTAATTTTGATAGGTTTTAGCTGGATCGGAATGATTGTAGAATTTTTTTGTGGTTTTAGACAACAATCTTCATCGAAGATTTTATTCATTGGAAAGCTGAAGTTGTGATTTATTGTAATGCCCTGAACTGGTTCCAGGATTGTTGTTTCGGTATATCCTTTTCATTGAGGTTCGAGTCGAATGATTCCAGTTGTCTCTAACTCAACGTCCTCGATATGAGTCGGAGAACATGTGAGCGTCAAACGCAGTGGGTATGAGGCGGCGCATATCCATTCGTTGTTCTGGACGTAGTACCATTTTTCAAAGTTGCCTTTGATTGTATGAACTTGGCATGTTGGAGGTATTCTTCTTGTATTGGTGGTAAATAAAGTTGTTTCACACGTCGGTTGTCCAGTTGTCCGTGTCACATGATTGACAAAGCAGATGTGTTCCTCGATGTCGGCTATAGTACACGCTTTAAGATTTGGAAGCATTGAGTAATACACCTCATTTACACTCAGTAGCATGTAAGGGAAGCTGGGTTTGATATAAAGATAGGTGTTTGAGACGTTATAGGAAACCGGCAATGGTAACAATTCGTAAAGCTCGTATTGCATTTCTTCAACCAACGGAATTTTGATAATAAACACTAACATATTATTAATGTAAGCTGCGTTTAATACGTATA
>NW_017140941.1:13145-22671 GCF_001652005.2 Ceratina calcarata
ACACATAGCCAGGGATCTTGTATAAGATTTAAATAATATATCGTACTTTTGATCTGATATGGTGAGATTTATATGCGTTAGTAAGGTATATCGGGAATTGGATAATTTTGCTTTTCCTATTTGATTATAATGCAATCCCATATGGTCTTTTAAGCGGAAAGTTTGATGGTGAGGTCTATTAATTCTCTCAGCACCGTTAAGAATAATAAGAGTACATGCTAACAGCGTTAACAATGTTAACATGAAGTACTGGGTGTTACTGTTCATCTTGTTACTACTCATCTTCATCTCCTGAAACAGAGGGTTTCAGTAAATTAGTGTGGTACGTTACTAACTTCCTGTTTTTTAAAACTTGAACTGTGCTATTTGAATTAATTTTTGTTATCTTATATGGTCCTGAATAATTCGGTGCAAGTTTCTTATTTAATCCAACTGTAGCTTGCTTATTTAAAACATAGACTGAATCGCCAACTTTATATACGTGTGAGACGATTTTATTATCATAATAAGTTTTTGATTTAATTTTTGCCTGTACTAAATTGTCTCTCGCTATATTCTGTGTATAATTTAATTTCTGTTTTAAATTTACTACATAATCATCATAGGAATAATTTAACGTCGGTTCCTGTGTTATACTACTGGGTAAATATGCTTTGTAACCAAAAAGAGTTTCATAAGGGGTGAATCCAGTCGACTTATGTACATGAGTATTATATGCTAACATAGCGAAAATTATGAATTCGTCCCAGTCTGTTTGTCTATCATTTATATAATGTTTTAAATAGTCCTTTAGAGTTAAATGTGACCTTTCTAAAGCTCCGTTTGTCTGGGGGTGATACGGAGATGATAATAGGTGTTTGATATTAAACAATTTGGTGAGATCTTTCATTAACCGTGATGTGAAATCAGTTCCTTGATCGGTGAGTATGGTTTTAGGAATTCCGAATAATGTAATGAATTTAGAGAATTCTGCTGCGACGGTTTGTGCTTCATGATTTTCTATAGGTACAGCATAAGAAAACTTCGTCAGGTCATCTTGCATTGTAAGTATAAAGCGATTATTATTTATGGTCTGGGGTAGTGGTCCTACAATGTCTAACGCAAGCCTCTCGAACGGTTTAGTGGAGGTCGACGTAATTTCCATTGGAGACTTCGAGGGTCGGAAGTTAGTTTTGTTAGCCTGGCACGATGGGCATTTCTTAATGTAGTTTTTTATGTCCCTTTTCATGTTATCCCATTTATAGTATTCCTTAATTCTTTTGTATGTTCTAAGTAAACCAGAATGGCCTGCCAATTTTGAATCGTGATTTTCTTGTAAAATTGCTGTCACCTCGTCCCGCGATTGAGGGGTGATTCGTTCGATGTTTAAAATAATGGGCGTGATGTTTGTATCTTTAAAAAGATAATATATAATTTCTCCAAACATGTCTTTTTTTATATTTTTATTATTGATAGTCACATCATGAATATAAAGATTCCCCACATAGTTAGTTTCTTGTAGGTGTTTAAGTAATGCTTGTAATGAATAAAATAATTCCTTATATCCTAATTTATCAAAGTGGAACGGTTTGCAAATACAAAGGTATGTTGTTCGGGAGTCTTCAACAAGTTTAACAAATGAATACAATTCATCGGGTTCCTTGATTTTAGACATATCATAGGTATTCCTTAATGTTTCAGCGAGCAAATTATTATCATCTAAATCCTTAGAATAGAACAATACATTTGGAAAGAATTTAAATTTTTCACAAGGAATTGATTTAATTTTTGGAATATTAAGTGTTTTATAATGAAATTCTTTGAAATTTTCGAAAGAGTGGGTGTTCTGTACAAGATTTATTGCCGGATAACGGGATAAAGCATCGACGTTTGAATTAAGTTTCTCTGCCTTGTAAACTATTTTATAATTGTACTCTTCTAATTGTAACCGCCAACGTACTAATCGACTTCCCGGATCTTTACAGTTGAACAACCAAGTTAGTGGTTTATGATCTGTTATAATGGTAAATTGCCTGCCATACAGGTAAGGCCTAAAATGTTTAACACTCCACACGATAGCGAGTAATTCCTTCTCTGTTGTACTATAGTTCTGTTCGCTTTTGCTTAAGGTACGAGAAGCATACGCGACGGGGAGATCCTTCCCGATTGTACCTTGACTGAGTACGGAACCTATGGCGTAATTAGAAGCGTCAGTCGTTAAAATAAATTCTTTATCAAAATCGGGATATTGAAGGATTGGCTGCGTGGTTAATATGCGCCGGAATTCATCGAAAGAATTTGAATGTTCGGATGTCCAGTTGAAAAGTGTATCCTTTTGCAATAACATTGTCAGTGGTTTGGCTATCTTCGCAAAGTCTTTTATAAATCTTCTATAATAACCAACAAGCCCTAAGAAAACCTTGATGTCTCTTTGATTTTTAGGAATGGGAAAATTTGTGATAGCATTAACCTTAGCTGGGTTTGGTTGCACTCCTTTATCCGATATGATGTGACCTAAGTATGCCACCTCATGTCACATAAATTCGCACTTCTCGGGTTGTAATTTAAGATTATTTTTTCTGAGACGATCAAAAATTGCTGTTAACTTCACTGAATATTCCTGAATTGAGGATGCGCAAATGCCAATATCATCGATATAAACGAAACATTGGAGACCTTGTAATCCGGTTAAAAACGCGTTCATTAATCTTTGAAATGTTGCAGGGGCGTTTTTAAGCCCAAATGGCATTCTCGAGTATTCGTAATGGCCTGATGGTGTCGAAAAAGCTGTCTTTCTTTTGTCAATTTCTCGCATTGGTACCTGATGAAACCCAGAGGCTAGGTCTAGGGTCGTAAAGTACTTGGAATGGCCTACCTGATCTAGTATGTCGTTAATATTAGATAGAGGGAAAGCGTCTCCAACCGTTACCTCGTTTAGACGCCTGTAGTTAATAACAATTCTCCACTTTCTTTCACCGGATGCACTCAACTTTTTTGGCACAACCCATAAAGGAGCCGACCATGGGGATACGGAAGGTTGGATAATTCCTTGTTTAAGCATCTTATCGATTTGTTTATTTACCTCATTCTTATGGATTTCCGGATACCTATACGATTTTGTAAAAATAGGAGTTGGATCGGTTACGTTAATTTCATGTTCGACAGCACTTGTTGACGTTAAAGTATCATCTGGTAAATGAAATATATCGTTATATTCTTTGCAAATGTCCAAGATTGAGGTTTTTTCTTCTACGTTCAAATGATCTAGTCTTAGGTTTTCCTTTAAGAATTCATAACGGTTCACTTGAGATTTATTTGAATTATTTAATAACAGAAGAGTAGCCTCTTGTGGAAGTTTTTCTAAATGTACTGAAATTAATTCTATTTCCTGATCTACTATTCGCGTATTCAAGACTGTAGCATAGGCTTTGTTATTTTCTCTCACTTTAGTTAACGCTCTTGATAAATAGATACCCTTCGGTAGTGTCAATTCTGGAATAACACCCTCGCAAATTTCTGGGTTTTTTATGTTAATCTCAATGAGGGTCTCTGTGCGGCCCTTGAGGGTAATCCGATTTATTTTAGACCTTTCGGATGCCTGAGGACTTAACTGAATTGGAATTGTCAATGATTTAAGTGCCAGTGTACGGGATTGATAATCAATTGTTGCAGATTCCTTCTGCAAAAAGTCCTTTCCTAATAAGCCGTCAAAGGGGACGTTTGTCGCTTGATTCAGAATATAGAACTTGATATTGATAATAGTATCCCGAAATTGTACAGGAATTTGGCAACTTCCTACCGTCTCTACAGGAATATTCGGACTAAGGCCGTGCAGTATTAATTTTTCTTTAGAATTGAAAGAGGTGCTTGGATCTAATTTACAGGCTTTTATAAGGGAAACGTTTGCGCCCGTATCAATCAAGAGTTTGAAGATTTTATTAATATTTTTTGAGTTTGGCGAATATGCCTCGATATAATCAAGGTTGTCGTTCGAAATCGAAACGTTTAATTCTCGAACACCGTTAATTGCGCGATTTGGTCCTCCAACGCGGTGTCCGTCGCTGGGGACTCCTGGGAGTTTAAATGTACCGTGGCGTTTTCTGTTCGAGGGGTATTTTGGTTTGCTAATTGTTCTCGTCTACTATTATTATATTGCCTCTTCCTACATTCGGCGATTACATGTCCCGGTTTTTTGCAATAGTTACAGACTTTAGGAGGGTTCGGAACTGTTCTGATTTCGTGCTGAGGTTGATTATTAGTGTAGTATCGTCGAGATTCGTTAGTATCTTGATTTCGAAGAGGATTTCGGGCTTGATTATTTACATGTATATTATTAACTGATCTGTTGCGGTCGGGTACGGATGATTTTAATCTGCAATGCGACGTATCATGATTTGTCCGTCCGCAAATATTACAAGATCTCTGTCTATTGTATTTATGCATATGTAGAGCTCGCTCCTCTGAAATTGCGGCGGTATAAGCGGAGTTTAAATTATCAAAATCTTTCCATCTCAACATTTGTGAGATTTGGGGATGGCTATGGTAACCGAACCGATTCAATGTAGTCTCTTCTACGGATTTCTTTTTTCCCGGTATTTCTAGTGGATCTGTTACATATTGCTGTACGGCACTAAGCGCTCTTGACGACAAGGTCAATAATCTTTGATGAAAAGTTGCTAATGCTTTCAGAGGATAATTGTCTGCTATTGTTTAATTCTTCCATGATCTGACAGTAATGTTTTTTATCCTGATATAGTCTTTTAAGTTGTTCTTTCAGTTCTGACCAGTCACTAAAATTTTGAAGAGCAAGTTGTTCCTTTGCATTACCGGAGATTTTAGAAAGAATGAAATATAATAACGGAATTTTCTGCCTCTCGGATGCCAGTGAATTTGCATTATTACAATTAGCAATGAATTGCCCGAGCTCATATCCATTGCCAGTGAATTCTTTAGGGATTAGATTACATAAAAATTGTATCGGGAATTCAGAAGGATTGGTGGAGTCTGTATAATCATTTGGAGATGCTGGATTAGACATAGTTACTGAGTGAAAAGGGCAACTACCAAGCAACAAACTTGAACGTGTACTTGCCTTGTTTAGCAGTGCAGGAGTCCTTGGATCCGCCAAATGTTGAATTCCTTGGTCAGTAGATACTCTGATTTGAAAACTCTCAGGGTCGACACTATCTTCCGTCAGGATACAAGAATCCGTAGATGAAGAACACTTTAAATAAAGCTTCACTTATTGCTTCATCGACGACGGGGTTGTCCTACCGACTGCGCCAAAATTTTCGTGTCGTAGTCCCGGAGGGTTACAGAAAATGTACTACTTTCCGATTAAAAATATCTTTATTCGTACACTCAAGGAATTCGACTGCTCTCAGTGGTGTCTCGTAGGAATCTGGCTTTCGGGGGTGTCCGGTTTAGGGTCAGCACGGAAAAATCTGGTGGGGAGAAACATAGGGAGAGGAAAATGGCAAGAAGGAACAAGGAAGTGAGTTTTTCGGTTGGAGGGGCCTTGGGACCCAAGGATAAGCTGTTTTACGATGGAAAGGAATTTGACGAAAAATGACCGTTGCAGGGCTGGAATGGTTAACAAATGTTGAGGATAGGGTTCAGAGGAAAATTTAATGACAGGAAAAGAGAAAGTTTGGAAAGTATCTAACAGTATGGGTGGCCCCTAACGGATCCGGAATTGAGGAACGGGACGCGAAATAACGCGGACACAGAATTTGCACAATTAAACACTTTTATTCAAAATACTGAGGCCGTCGGAGCGCCTGGGTTCCGGAATTTCCGGGAAATGGATCCTCCAGCTAATCGTCGATTTGTCCGGCGCTGTTCGACTTCGTCCCCTGGTCTCTCCTAGTGGCAGGTAACCCTCTAACGTCTTCGACGTTCTTGATCTCTGAAATATTGCAAAGGTGAATTAGAGTAAAGTTTTCGTCGCACTTCAATACCGTGCGGAATGAGTCGCCGCTTGTGGGCAGAACTGTGCGCAGTGGACTGTATGATATTTCGATGAGTTCAGCGGCTCCACAAGCAAGTCCCTTGCTGTGAAACGGAGCAGAATCACACTCAACGTTTGTCCCTACACACCGTGTAAAGCTGGAAGCTCGTAGCAACGAGCTTCAAGTCCCGACCTTATAGGGCGCGATGTAACTTACCGCACCAGGAAGGGCCCGAGGATGACAAACTGCAGCAATGCGTTTAACGCAACGTACTGCCCAAGCCGTCAGCCGTTTCTAATTAACTTTTAGAGTGGCCTAAGACGGTAGATTCAGTCTTTCCAACCTAAGAACCCGAGTTGAAACGCAACTCCGAAATGTCCAGTTACTGGAACAAGTCGTGGCTCGTATTCGCTTCACCGCGAACTTCTTCTGCGTGGCCGTTATTTATTTCAATCGATCTTCCTCATAGCTAAGAATCTATATACTTTTTGCCAAACCGGCTATCTCATAAGTATTATCACGAGTCTGATTATTTTTTACCGATGATCACACCGTGACGATCCGTCGTAGACTCCGACGGAATCGGCGTTCTAACGCGCGCACCGACCTCGGCGCGTGGCATAAAAGAGTCGCGCCTATCCATTCTTTCACTTGCGCTTATTCCTTTTCCCACTCTGCACTCTCAAATTCGAATTCTTCGATTCGTTAACGGTTGGACGAGTGAGGTCGATCGCGTATTGTCAACGATACTCCGTGCCGTTTTTTGTCGCGCAATTCGGCACTCAACGATACAACCACTCTCATTCCGGAGGTCGTATAAAATACCGATGTTGTCGATTTTTATCGCGATTAGCTCGATCCGTACCTTCGAAGAAGAACCTCATTCCGAAGGTCGCGCAAAACAACTGAATTCCGCGAATCAAATTTATTTAAATTAATTTTCGATTTTCAAACACGTACCCTAATAAGTCTCAGACATCGTTCACTTGTATAAATTTATTTGAGCATAAGAGTGATCTTTTAATGTAAAAAAAGGAAAATTCATTTTCGCTAAGTTGTATTGTACTAGTAGAAGTAGAAAAGTACTATATAATACTACTGTGAAGTCTATACAAATTGTCTTGTTTAATAATTACATAAAAATTGAAATATGATAATATGATAATGAAACGAAGCTAATAATAATAAAANACTGTTTTTTAATATTGCATAAAATGCATTTAAACAATCTTTTCTTTGATAATTTTTAAAAATTGCAATCAGAATGAATTAGCGTTAGTGAAAATGATCAAAACATTATAGAACTTTGTCAATATTACAAGAATATAAGATTTTTTCTTCTTTTACTTCAGACATTTGCAGCTAAAATTCCTGAAAATCATGCGGCCGAAAGATATCAACGTATGATCGCGAGTTTAACCGAAATGTGGTCGATCCCTCGAAACGAGGTTGAAGTTTGCACGGGCCAAACGAAAGTAACATATGGTAAGATATTCATACAATTTTTGAAATAGCATCATGAAGCTTGATATTAAAAAAATTTCTATCTGTTTTTTAGATGATTTTATGTTATTTGTAGACGTGATCCAATCCGAAGGCGAAAACAATGATACCGTGAGAAAGGCCAGCTGTACGTTAGCTTGCTGCGCCCAGGCTCAAGGGACGGTATGTAAATGTTTTCAGACTTCTTATACGAGTAAAATAAAATTTAACATTTCATATATTTATTTTTTATAAGCAGATGTCTGGTACAAATATCAACATGGCTGCCGTACACAATTTGATCACAAACAGCTCTGCCCCACATGTCGTAAAGCCGCGACTCCACATAGCTGTGGATACATGCGCGGAACTAGGTAATTAGACACAGTCATTAACTCATTCGAGGTGTAGACACAGTTGCAAATAATTTGCCACATTTCTTACTGTAGCGACTCTAGTATCGTGTGTAAATACATATGAGATTTATTAGCCGACAAGGTGCATCGCTCCTTTCCAACAATGATACAACATATACAACAGTAAATGACCCAATTTTTGTTCATGAAACAATGTTTCCTCACTTGAATGTAAATGCATTCCTCTTTTGTTTCGTAAGTTGTTTCCAACTTTAAACGGCGAATACTTAATGAGAGTACATTCACTAATAAACATGAAAAAATAGTGCTCGGCATAGCGGCTAAAGGTCTAGCTACACAGACGTGACGGCACCGCAACGGCACCGTAACGCAATGGGAAGGTAATGGGAACGCAGGTCTCCATAGGTCGCAGGACGTAAATTTCATTGCCGTAGTCTTTAGGACAGAGTACCTATAGAAAAAAGCGTGTAAAAACAGGGAGCTCAGGGGTCCACGTTTGACACCCAATCGGCACGCGGGGACTGCCTGCTGTTTAGGGTCCACTACCTAGGTCCTAGTACTGTCCTAAAGACTACGGCACTGAAAATTACGTTCTGCGACCTACGGAGAGCTACGTTCCCATTATGTTCCCATTGCGTTACGGTGCCGTTGCGGTGCCGTCACATCTGTGTAGCTAGACCTTTACGCGATGCACGATCCTTCACCAATTTGCAGCGATCTGACAAGAAAAGCTTAGAACAAGCTTATTATACGGTATTGAATATACAACTATCAGTAAAACAATTTCAAAAACATTATTTCCACATGGAGTCGAGGTCACTTTGAATTTCTTTTTTACAGTATTTAGAGGATATAGAGACGAATTCAAAATATTATTTAATATTAAATGAAAAAAAAATATAAAAATTTACATATTACATGATATTATTAATATTATGTTATTAATAACATACTATTAAATTTACATTAGTGGAATTGTGAAATATTTAGCATTTCCTTGCATTTGACTTTAAGAGAATGCAAACGCAAGCGAAATGTCATTTGACAGTCAAGTTCATAAAATTTTCAGTAATTTTAAAATTAGTTGCATCAATATTTGCAGACAAGTATATACACTTCTGTAAATTGCTCTCTCAAGAATTGTCGCAAGTTACTTACTAGTATATCCGCACCTTTGAACAGAGCTATTGAATAGCAAAAGTTTTAATACGAATACTTTTTTAATTTTTCAGTAAAAAATATCAACGACGGGTGCGATAAGTTTCTTCAGTTTATAATGTGTGTCTGTGATGATAAATGGAAAATAACCAGTTATTAACATGTTAAGACTACTAAATCAATAAATACTATTTTGCATCTAATACGTGCCACTGTTCATTTAACTTCCCTTTTAAAACAATGATTAGGGATTAAAGAACAGTTATTCAGTTTACTGGTAGCTAATTTAAATGAAATACTGTGTAGAATACAGAGTTCTGCATAGGACGGAGCGACGGGCCGATCTCCTCGCAGTCTGGGCTAACCGCAGTTTGCGATAAGGCGAACATGATACCTTTCTGTCTGGAGCCCGTCACACTGCGGAGCGCCTGTAACATCATGAAAAACTGCGGGCGGCTCGCACTGCCTCGCACTCTCGCAGCAGTGCGAGGTGCGAGCCGAATGCGAGCATTGCCGCTATAGTGCGTTCGCGATTACGTACATCTTCGCTGCTGAGTATCGAACGCTAAGCGGCTGCGT
>NW_017140941.1:23314-23927 GCF_001652005.2 Ceratina calcarata
AGTAAAAAATAGAATGAATGGAAGAAATGGAATGAGGAGCGCGGCGACAAGACCACACGGCCGCTTAGCGTTCGATACTCAGCACCTCAGCAGCGAAGATGTACGTAATCGCGTTATAGCGGCGATGCTCGCATTCGGCTCGCAGTTTTTCATGATGCACCGAGGAGATACTTATAAAGAGTGACAGCCCCCGTGTTATCGTTGGGACACCGAATGGGGCCCAATAGGGCTCAACGTACGATCGGTAACCGCTCGTAATCAGCACCGAGGAAGTCTGTAAATGGCTGCACCGAGGAGAGATTAGTAAAGAGTGGCAGCCATAGAGATATTATAGATAGAGTACAGATGCCATAGGCTAGCCTGTAAGTGGAATTGATACGCTGTTAGAAAGAAAACGAAGTAGAAATTTACTACCTCTCTTTGTTTAACAGCAGCAGAGCGCATGCTCTGCATGCATACAGCGTACGTATTCGAACCCATATACACCTATATGAGTACTGCGCATGCGTCGGTAGAGAGAAAGAGGTAGTCATTCTCGTGTTCCTCTCTCTTTCTATTTGCGACTCACGTTTGCGGTTGGCTTCTGTACTCTATGTATACTATCTCTATGGTT
>NW_017140941.1:25096-25323 GCF_001652005.2 Ceratina calcarata
GTGTAGAATATGCGTTGTGATTTTTCATAGAGTATAAAATGAAATGAATAAAATGTTCACAGAAACAATAAAAAAAGTCCGAAATCAATAAACCAGAAAGAGAGTTAATAGTAATGTAATGCATAGGAGAAAAATTTACAATGAGGATGTCTCACATTTTTATTCAAGATTAACCTACTGAAATTCTTTTAGGAGCAGGTGAACTTAAAGACGAACGACTAATTTCA
>NW_017140942.1:0-696 GCF_001652005.2 Ceratina calcarata
GTTTCTCAATTATTAATAAAAAAACATATAATAATAATAAACATATGACTATATAATCCTATTTTTAACTGAACCTTAGATTATGTCAGACGATTACGCAAATAGCAATTTTATTTTTCTGCAAGTTTGCCGTTTGATCGTGGGCAAGGACGCTGTGTACGCGAGCGCGTATACGTAATTCATTGACGGAACGAAGATCGCGATGTGACGGACACGTAAGAAGTCTTATCGAGAGAATAAATGTCCGTGCCGCGCGATGGTTAACCTTTTTATTGGCGTTTATACGTTTGTTCCCGCCAGTGCGTTTCATTAGCGGCGGGACGCTCGCACCGGAATCGCCTTGGAAAATCGTTCCCGGTGTGACACGATGGAAATTGCCATTCGCGGTGAGTTCCAAGGCTCCTTACGGTGGGCCTTTAATCCTTAAACTGGAGTTATTCCAGTGGCGAAATGACGAATAGTCGTTCCGTCGCTCTCTGTTGTCCCCAACTAGAAGGGGTGTATGTATGTACAAACATCCGTCATTTTGATCCTTGTGACCCCAGTTTCAAATGTATTGCGCTATTATTGCATGTGCAAGGCATGCGGTTGCAAAGTGTAATAATATCTATCTCTATATTTGACCTGAATATTTTTAACACTAGATTGCCCAAGGAAGTCATTTTGACTGCTTTTGGGCAACTGTACAAATAATAA
>NW_017140942.1:2672-3951 GCF_001652005.2 Ceratina calcarata
AAAATTAATTACTAATTTATAATAAATTAGATAAAGTATTTATATGATTTGGTAAAAATTGAACTAATGAAGGTGCCAGACGATTGACCTTGACTTTGAATTTCAATGACAAAAGGCCAATAATTTCTTTTTAATTGATAATAATTTCTTAACATCAATTTTTTACCAGGAACGGTTTGATAAATGTGAACATCAATATAATAGCTTTTCTTGATAACATTGTGCACGAAGGTTTCGCATTCATCAAAGATTATCATCAAAGAATACATATAAGTATTCCAGGTGTCGCGTTAACGATGGGACAGGACCTCTCGTATCTTGTTGAACAACTTATTCCCCATTAGTATACACCGGTTCCTGAATATTCGTCAATTCCTTCTTATTCATTCATCATTCCACGGTAAAAGCTCTCTTTGCATTCATAAGCTTCGTCAAAACCGACGCTCGAGTACCATTGATTGATGAGGCTAGGCCGAAACTGATTTATTACCGTCGAACGACATCGACTACTTACTATTTAATCTCGCTTCTTTTTCTTTTTCTTCCCTTCGTCATCCTTTTTCTCCCACGCTTACGGGCTCAGCTGACTTTTATCCAGTTATCATTGCGTTTTAATGCGGTCGTTCAATTCTCACAACTGTCCCAACTTCCTGCAGACAAAAATATCGTTTGATAAAGAGTGGAAACGATTTCCATATGTCTGTGAACAGAAAATTTATGGGCAGTTATTTTTGTGAATTGCAGCAATAAAACGGATCATAGTCAATAAGGAATATTTCGAGGAAAATTATGGTACAATCTTTTCGTAACTTGTCCCACCAAGAAATTCGGAAAGATTCAGCAGATTAAATTGGACATGTTGAATTCAAAACGATAGCTGGTATAACTTGGGCATTTTCACGAATTCTACGAACACTTTTCCCAAGATTCTGTTTGTTCGCGCCCAGCTCCTTTTCGTGCATTGAGAGGGTAAAAGTTAGTTCTTATCTGGAGCGTAACTATCGTCGACGTGGACGAACGTTTTACCGTTTCCCGGCGCAAAGTTCTCGAGTAAGCGATTTGGAAAATGTGGGTCGTTTCCTGCTCGAACCGCAGTGCCATTCTTTCGCCTTTCGGTTTCATCCTCCACCGATAGTGATCGCCTGATACCTCGGTCAAGTTACAAACTGGTTGCTGACTCACTTAATGATGTATAGGCTATATACTTAAACAATGCTAGCATGTTGAATTTGTTATTATAGATTCTTATTACTATTAAAAAGCTACCTGCAAAATTTTA
>NW_017140942.1:5939-6614 GCF_001652005.2 Ceratina calcarata
CATTGAAATTCTGATATTCTAAGTAGTTTTATAAATCCATCATTTCTGTAGATTCAGATAAAATCACGTGTCTAATCGTCGTTATGCTATTTCTTAAAAATAAATATATTATTAATGCAGGCTCTTCTTATTAAAATGAAATTAAGAGATCTGGCGTCAGATACTCTTTCCTTCGTGCAACTGTTTGATTCATTACATCCTCACTAGGTTCTGAAGGATTCCTCTAAACGATTTTACGTTTTACATAACTGGATAATACGAGCAATTTGTTAGAACGTTTCAATGGGCTGGTTCTTTGGAAACAGAAGAAATCACCCGAACAATGAGATTCCGAAGGTGTACTGGAATTCTCAGGCAATTTAATGCACGTCGCGTGATCCTTGCCTCGTACCGCTTCAACCTACATTAAGAAAAATGTGTTTCATGTGGACTGTCGTCCCTGGAACGATGTTAACTTATACATTCATACCGGCGAAAACAATTATGCGTATTGAGTCATACAAGACGTTCAAGAATTCGGTAGAGAAAATCCATATTTAGTTGAACAGTGATTAATGGACTGTGGATGTTTTAAATAATTTATGGGAACACAGTACACAGTAATATGTGGAAGTACAATTTATAAAATTTAGTGGAGAAAACAAATATTTATATGAATTTCATTTTTTAAATTTC
>NW_017140943.1:0-341 GCF_001652005.2 Ceratina calcarata
AGGGAGTATTGGGAAGACAATCCTCAAAGATGGCAAAACTCCAAATGGTCAGACAGAAACAGAGTAATGGAGATGAAACGAAACCTGGTTTCAAACAATAGCAACAGATATAACATTCTTCAGGATTTTTCAGATGAAGAAAAATTTGTCAGACCGACTATTGCTAACAAAAAGATACACGAAAATATGAAAGTTGAGAGAAGGTTCGGTTTTCACCAAAGAGATCATACGGAGAAACAGTCTAAAAATATAAGGGAAGAATTTAATGACCTCTTTGATAAACTTTTGGAAATGGCCAGAAGTCTGAATCTCGAGGAAGAGCTTGAAACCAGACTTCAGAA
>NW_017140944.1:0-341 GCF_001652005.2 Ceratina calcarata
ATCCTATATCGATGCTTACATTTTTTCACGTAATCTGGAAACAGTCGAAATAATTGAAAATTCTTAAATAGTATAATTGACCATTGTATCAGTGAAACGATGTGAGCGAAGTCGAAAATCCAATATTAAATCAATTTGTAATAGTAAATGTCTTAGTTCCTGTTCACAACTTCTACCCACTGGCTTCTCATCCCAACCGATTGCCATGTATCCGGAGATTACTGTATTAACCATTACGTTAGTGCAACACTGCATACTAAATAATATAAAAGTATTACTAGAACAAATCTCCATCAATTTCTTTATTTAGACGCCATATTCTTATTCATATGGATTAATTA
>NW_017140945.1:0-341 GCF_001652005.2 Ceratina calcarata
TATTATTAGAAGTTGCGGTATTTAGCGTAGTTATACGCGGAAATTGACGCAAAAGGTCAATGATCTCCGCGGCAGTTTTGATTGTATTTACGCCGACAACGGGCGATCGCTTAAATGTACCTCTACAAAAGACATTTGTCGAGGGGTCGATGAGTTTACGGTTTGGCACGTCTACTACGAGACCGATTTGTTAAAAAAGTCAGCTCCGATTATGGGATACGAAATTCTCATTCGCATGCACTGGGTAGGCAAAAACAAACTGGTATGGTACGGTTAACAAATGACAGCTGCAAATAATTTGGTGTGGCTTGGTTCACACTTTGCTGAACGATCATGCGGAA
>NW_017140946.1:0-341 GCF_001652005.2 Ceratina calcarata
CTAAATAAGAAAAACTTCCCCAAGAGTCTAATTTTTATGATATGGGATATGATTATCAGCAAATCATTTATAACTACAAGTGGACAGCATTCTTCCTTACTACTAGAAGGTTTACAACAAGGTATAGTCAACTCGCCCATTTTATTCAATATTTTTATCTGTGAATTGCTGAACCTCTTTAACCTAAATAGCACGAACAGCCCCACCAAAGCCCTTAGTTTTGCAGACGATTTCATTATATACACGGTGGACAGTCAAGCAACGACTGTCCAAAAAACGCTGTAGGAAATCGTTAACAAAATCAATAAATACTATGCAGCTTGGAATCTACGCCTCAACCC
>NW_017140948.1:0-341 GCF_001652005.2 Ceratina calcarata
ATTTAAAGGCATAATGCTTCAAGCTGAAGGAAGAGGCGGGTCTAAGGGAACAAGTTACTCTGGAGGTGCGTCTAACACTGTAAAATTAGAGAAACAGGACAGTAAGGTGCTAAAAACAGAAGTGAAGGCAGAAAAAACTGAGAATGACAAAGAAAGTGTAAAGTGTTACAACTGTAATAAGTTCGGGCATATTTCAAAAGATTGTAAGAGACCAGTGAGAGAGAAGGGTGCGTGTTACATATGCTTCAAAATGGGGCATCAACCAAAGGACTGCGCAGACAATTGGAAGAACAAGAAGCCAAAAACGGAAGGACAGCCGATGCAGCCTCAAGTGACGAATA
>NW_017140949.1:0-341 GCF_001652005.2 Ceratina calcarata
AGCGACTTTTACAATGACCCAATTGGAAATAAATGGGTAAGTTTCCCAACATTATTAAAAGCCTCTAGATACACAGATGCAATACGATTAAAAACAAATACATATGGTACAAGAATAACTTTGAGCAAAGCTAATAAGAATATAGATACCATGTGCCGAAAGTGTCATTCTCAACCAGAGACCCTAGGTCATGTACTAGGCCTGTGTATACACACCAAAGGCTTACGCATAAAGCGCCGTGACGAGATTAAAGACTTGGTAGCCAAAAAAGTAGCAGCTAAAAACGAGGTGATGATAGAACCTACGCTAAATCTAGATGGAGAACTCTGCAAACCTGATCT
>NW_017140950.1:0-341 GCF_001652005.2 Ceratina calcarata
GAATGTTCTGTTAACATGAATTAAATAATATGCTCAACTATTCCATTTGGCAACGGTTGGTTTTAGAGCCACAGTTTTGCCAAATCGCACCCGCGCCATAGCGATTTTGCAACCAGCCACGGATCCGTGAATCATCGCCCGGCTTCCGGTCATCGTGAGTCACGCGCTCCTCCGAAGTTCGCGTTAACGAGCAATAATTAGAAGGTAAAACCGCAGCGACGGTGGATGCCGAAGGATTAACGAGAATATTCCACCCACGTGTTTCCTCCGAATCGAGGAAACTTGGATTTTTTCTAAAGTCCCGAACTTATAATTTTCATTTTTGCACACAACGTCAGAGA
>NW_017140951.1:0-342 GCF_001652005.2 Ceratina calcarata
GTCTTTCGAATGACTCCGAAAAGAGACCGGAACCGTATATGTTGATAGCTCAACGAACGGTGTTCTGCTGCAATTGCTCACCTCCTCGTTGCACTTTGTAGGAGTGGAGGCCTCTGTAGGACCTCAAGTCTCAGCGCTACGCGTCACCAACTTCTCTGGTCGACCGGGCTGAGACCCGGTGAGTGATGAACTACAGCAGAAGGTGCAGGGTTACNTGCGGGCACCCGAATGTAATCGATGTGTCCTTCGCCGGGCAGGTCGCACTCGAACGGTGCTGTATTCACCATCGCTGGAGCCGCCGGTTGTATCTTACACCGATATGCGTTACTCTCCAGCGATTGG
>NW_017140952.1:0-341 GCF_001652005.2 Ceratina calcarata
TATATTTTTCCTAATATGTCTTGAGACTTATGTACTTTTCTAAAGGATCTCGTTCACTGAAGGAAGAAACGATTTGAGAAACGGAGTGACAGATTCATTTTCGCCTTTTACCGTTTGGCAAGATTCGATGGAATTTCCATCAGGACTCGAACGCTCTCCCCCGCCGCTATAATTTCACGACGTCGACTGATCGACAGACGAGGACGGACTTTGAAAGGATGAAAAAGCCACTTTGTATCCTCGGTTCCAGGAAATTTCTGGGGGTCCGATCGATGTCCGACGCGCGTTTTGACGTTTTCCCGACATATTTTGACGCATCATTCTTCCCGGAGGATTTGCCC
>NW_017140953.1:0-3785 GCF_001652005.2 Ceratina calcarata
CAGCTAGCTATTCTGCGTGAGCACCTTGGGTTGTGAGGCCGGAACTCCGACTGACCGCTACTATAATCTGTCCCCTTGTAAAATGCCAAGGAGCATCTACCCGGGGAAGCTATCTGACAACTACGATCAGGCTCGATGCAGAATACTCCGGACTGTCACAAAGAACCCTACCGGGATAATTCAACCGGCGACCAGCTACGTACAAGAGCTGTGATGGTGACGGGAACGTCCGAGACTCGGACACGTATAAACTAGACGTGCCCTTGTTCCGACAGTAATAATCAGTGTCAACTGCAGGAACGGAAGATACTCTTTGTTGTGAGTTGCGAGAGTAGACTCCCGTTGCCTCGGTGCCACGCGCCAATTTAGTATTGCGTAGCTGATGAAGTGTTTAGGAATTGATTCCCAGTAAAATAATGGACACAGCTGATGGCTTTTAAAATGGTTGTATTAAAAACTCCAGTACAACGTCGTACTGTGGCTTTACAAAGTCGGCGGTCAAGCTCGAACTCTCCTTCGTATCGTCTCTCGTCTCGCAGAGACGTCTTAAGGGATGGGGGTGGTGATTTTCTTTGTTTGTAAAAAATTTCCTATTGGTTGGAATGTTCCTGTCACGGTGGTGTGGGGGAAAAGAGGATGACGCCCTTTGGACGGTTAAAAAAAAGGAACGGAAAAAACCTAAGGTGGTGGTAGGAAACGGTTGAAGGGAAAGTGTCCAGAAATAGCGGATACCTGCGTAATGCCTTTTTGGCCGGGTTATGGTATTTGCTTGTAGCAGAAGGACGTCTTATCCTTCTGGAAGGCATTTCTGGTTATTACGGTGCGTGGGTCATAAAAAACATATTTTGCTAGGCGTACAAAGAAATGGTTGCGCGGCAGATGGGTGATTCTGGACATACTATTGTTTCTCGGCTGTACTAAAGTGCTTAAAAACTAAGGAGTCGGTATTAGCGACGGAACAGTCTTTCCGTCCTGTATAATTCGTAATCGAATCTGAATTACACGAATAGAAAGCACTCGTAAGAGATCCGTATCGGTCGAACGATAATCGTTCTTTCCGCATTGATCTGTCAAACCGAGCGTCTTGAAAGTCTATAACAGAATGACGAGGGCGTCCGCGTCTCCTTTCCAAGAAAGCTATTTCGCCGCGATGCGGCGTAGAGAGCGAGTATATTCTATCTCTGTCTAATTAAGGTGTTTCCGAAAGAGAAACACCTTTCGTCGAAATTTCATATTTGGAAAATCACGTTACGCGGAGGCCAACGTTTACCGAGCGGAGCGGTGTTTAACCCCGCAATCCTCTTCGAAATTTAACCCCCCCAATCGACCCGATGTTTGCCCCGCTCACTAACGCCACAACGACGCTCCACCGACCAACGTGGACCAACTGGCCTACACCGTGCCCAGGGCCATCGATCAGATTTGCAAATGGAATTGCCATTTCCAAGGGAAAGACCTGTCAGAGTTCGTCGAACGGATCGGCGAACTTAGACGGGCCAATCGCATCTCAGATGAAGATCTAATGCTAGGCCTACCCGAACTACTACGCGGGACCGCCCTCAACTGGTTCCGTAGTCGAGAAGACGACTGAGACACCTGGGAGGATTTCATCCGCGACCTACGCAACGCATATGAGCCGCCACTTCACCAGGCACTACTCCAAGACCGGATCAGTGCTCGACGTCAGAAACCACGGAAGCCGATCCGAGAATACGTCACGGACCTACAGACGATGTTTCGTCGCCTCGGAACGGCCACGCCCATACAGGTCTTCGATCGCGCCCTACTAAACATGACGGCGAAGTACCAGATGCGAATCGAGTCCAGCCACATACGCACCCTAGACGATCTCGTAAGAGCCGGGGTACGCATCGAAATGTCGCAACAGAGATGGGCCACCGATGCCCAGCAACACCGACCAATACGTCCAACTAACCGCACGGCCACCGCATGTGCCGACATGCCTTTCGACCGGGAAACATGCTGCTGGCGGTGTAAGCAGTCGGGACACACGCGATGAGGATGTAGGGCCCCGAGGAAAATCTTCTGTTCGTACTACGGCACGGATGGGACAACATACCGAGAGTGCTCCTGTGCACGCCCGGGAAACGAACAACGGGCTGGGACACAAACTGTTGTCGCCCGGCCCAATGCCTAGACGACGGAAGAGTCGCGCTAACCGTGGGCATCGGGGAAGACACGATCCAAGCCCTCCTGGATACAGGGGCTGCCACTTTGTACATCGTCGAGGCCACGGCTCAGAAATGCCGCGAACAAGGGTGGACCGCCCAGGCTGAGTACCTCTCGGCCATGCTGGCCGCGATGTTGGATACGATTGGAACGCGATATTGACGACGGCTGCGAGGGAGAAGTGCGGCTAAGGGGGAAGACCATCCGCCATCGCTTCCTCGTTCTCCCCGGGCTACCACACGCAATGCTCATAGGCGCCGACCTCCTAAACCGATTAGACTTCCGAGCCACCATCGCCGGACACTTGTTGTGGCCACCCGCCACGAAGCGCACCATGACGGGCACCAGCGGCCAGCCACCCAACACCAAACAGAGTCACCTCCAGACCGTCGAGGGACTTCAGCCTTGCACGGCAGCCGAGGATCGAGCTCTGCAAGATTCCGCGGGAACTTCCGCGGGAACTTCCGAAATTCGACGACGTGAAAGGAGTCACCCCGCTGATCATGCATGAGATCCGGCTGAAGACGACAACACTGATCAAACAGCATTACCAGCCACGGAATCCCGCTATCCAGAGCATTATCGACGAAGAGGTAACGAAAATGCTGGCAGAAGGTGTTATCGAGCCGTCACACAGTCCGTGGAGCTGTCCCGTCGTGATTGTCAAGAAGAAGGACGGGAAGCCGTGGTTCTGCATCGAATACAGGGAATCGAACAAGGTCTGCGAGCGCGACGCCTATCCACTTCCCCAAATCAACGGCACGCTCGATAAGCTCCGAGGAGCCCGATATTTATCGACTATCGATCTCAAGAGCGGTTACTGGCAGATAGCCCTAACCGAGGAGAGCTGGCCGATCACCGCCTTCACTGTGCCCGGACGCGGGCTAATGCAGTTCAAAGTGCTCCCTTTCGTTCTACTCTCCGCACTAGCCACGTTCCAACGACTCTTGGACCGCGTCATTGGGCCAGAGCTCGAGCCATGGGTCTTCGCCTACCTGGATGACATAATTGTCGTGAGCCAGACCTTCGAAAACCACCTCAAGCTGCTCACCGAGGTCTTCCGCCGGCCAACCTGCGGATGAATCTCGACAAGTGCAAGTTCGGCATAAGCCAATTGACATACCTCGGACACATGGCTGATGAGCAAAGGATCCGAACGTTCCTGAGAAGATCAAGGCCATTACCGAGATGGTGGCGCCAACCATAACGAACGGGCTATGACGCTTCCTCGGAATGATAGCCTGGTACCGGCGGTTCATTCCTAACGCCTCGTCGTTGACTGCGTCGCTAAACAAACTGCTGAGGAAGAAACAGCCATGGAGCTGGGGAGACGAGCAAGAACGAGCCTTTCGCGAACTAAAGGACCACCTCGTTACGACTCCGGTCTTGGCATGCCCCGACTTCACGCGGCAGTTCACCGTGCAGACCGACGCCAATACCACGGGACTCGGAGCAGTCCTGACGCAGGAACTCGACGGAAGGGAACGAGTCATCGCCTACGCCAGTCGAACACTGCTACCCGCGGAACGGAACTACACGGTCACGGACCTGGAGTGCCTAGCCGTTGTCTGGGGGATACGGAAATTCCGCGGCTA
>NW_017140953.1:3956-4601 GCF_001652005.2 Ceratina calcarata
AAGATCATTGTCACTCTTAAAAATTTTAACACAGTAAGATTGTTGCTCCTACGTCCTATCAATACACGTCTTTGAAAGCAGCTGATTGATTTTTATACACAAACTCAACTTAATAAAACCACTGTCACTTTTCACTTAAAAATTTTCGAACACTTACACTGTCGTTTTTGCAGTCTAACATTAAACATCTCCGAAAGGAGCCGATTGTTGTTTATTTACAAAATGAACTTCACTATCCGCGTGACCCGTAAATTACACGATGCGCGAAGGGCACGACTTGATCGGAATGACGCTCTTTTTATCGGAATCGGCGGATAACCATCTTTGCGTTAGGCGAATACTCGGATCATGTCCTAGAACTCTATTAGATTTTTCGGGCTCCGTCATTGAGTTGAGGTGTGCGACTCGAAACCTACTGAATCGTCTCTCACAACTCTCCTTCGGGAGAATTTTCCCCACTCGATGGCCAAATTCGTTAGTGAAAATGTTTTTAACATCCCTGAAAGAAACCCGACCTTCCTTGGGTACCGAAACCCGACCTTCCTTGTCATATTTACAACATTCCCCACGTGTGAATCACTCGGTACCTTCGCGACTTGCAGCCCGCAAAGCCGTAGACACATTGTAGGCAGGTAAAAGCCGTGT
>NW_017140954.1:0-341 GCF_001652005.2 Ceratina calcarata
GTGTGCGAAGGAAACAACGTTATATATCGACAACCAGAGTGCGATCCAGCTGGTGGAAAACCCTGTTTTTCACAAGAGGACCAAGCACATAGACATTCGTTTTCACTTTGTACGTGAGAAAGTTGAGAGTCAGGATATTCATGTGGAATATGTTCCGTCCGAAAACCAATGTGCCGATATATTTACAAAGGCTCTACCGAGAGACCGGCATAGAAATTTACGAACTATGCTCGGTATGATAGAGATAGATACGAAACACTCAAACGGCGGCAGTGTTAAAGTAAGGTAGGGTTAATCGTGTTTCTACCTTATCGGTGACTGTACATAAGGTACGAAATAGT
>NW_017140955.1:0-341 GCF_001652005.2 Ceratina calcarata
CTATTTACGTCATGACTGCGACGTACTTACGATCTATCACTTATTTCCACTTTGCTTATGCTATAATAATCACCCGCCACCCGCTACCACCCCCCGTCATACGCGCTGTCCGGCCACATGTAAAAACGTGAACTCAGTTAGAGTACGTCCATTACAGAATTTTGTGCAATAGTACTTTATCAAAATGTAAACGGATGCATGACACGCATTAATCAAAAATATTTTCATATTAAAAAGACGTAGTTGTAATTCCAAAAGTAAGTAATATTTAAATATTTCTGTCGTTTCACATACTAACCTAGAATTACATTTTCCGCACATGTGCTTGACAGTTATAATAC
>NW_017140956.1:0-341 GCF_001652005.2 Ceratina calcarata
AAGAACTGCGCTACAGTATTATTTTCAATGTATTAACTTTCAAAATATAGAATATAATTCCAATATATTTCCAAATTAAAGCGCTTTTCGTTAAATTCGTTAAATCATTATCATTTTGTCCCACTTGCGTACCACAATATTTACGTTTGCATTTACGGAATTCTGTCGAAGCTAGTATTGTTAATGATATTTAGCATCGGAATGTTTCAAAACCAATAGACAGAGAAAGAAAGAGTGTGTAAGTGAGACAGGAAGTAGAATAATGTAGTGAACAGTGTAAAAAAACCCAGAAATAATTTGAAGCAATTTTGAATGTATTGTAAAGATCAGTAATTGCAAAT
>NW_017140957.1:0-341 GCF_001652005.2 Ceratina calcarata
GAAATGGGCAGGTGAAATCACTCCAATAGTTACACTATATTGGTTTATTCGCGTAACTTTACTAAAAATATAATAATGAATAATAAATTGGTCGTGATATGGGGATTGGTTACGGTCCCACGCACTACTCCGTACCACGCGTCAAGCGGAAGAGGACGATGACAAAGGACAGCCTCGAGCGTAGAGACTTTCGCGTCAGAGACCCCCGAAGGGTGGCGGTAGGAACGCTGGTACAGAGGAAGTGACCTGGGACCGTACGGCGCGAATCATAAATTCGGCCGCAACAATAGTACAAAAGAATTAGAAGAATTTTTGTTAAATAGCCCAAATTTGAGAAAAGA
>NW_017140958.1:0-341 GCF_001652005.2 Ceratina calcarata
AATTTATTCCAAATACAAAAAGAAAAAATTAATAATCTGAAATGCGTGACTGTGTAGTTATTTCCTTTTAATAATATCATTAAGCCTTTGTTCTAATTGTAAGTTGGTTGAATGTATTCGTAACACTTCATTTCTTATCTCAATTTAGACCTATTAATACTCATGATTGACAAAACCTTTTTTATAAGTCCTTCCAGATAATGAAACCATACGTTAAGTATGTTTCTGCAAGTTTGGAAAATTCTTTAGGAAGAATTAATCAAGACTCTTTTCAGCTTTAGAAAAATTGATAAGAATAAGTTCTGGCCTCGATATCCTTCTGTAGTTTGATCAGTTCAAAT
>NW_017140959.1:0-341 GCF_001652005.2 Ceratina calcarata
CAACTTCTTATTTACGACTGGGGCGATGATGGGGTGATAAAAGTATTATTCATTAACTTTGATCATTATTATTTCGTTCTTTTCCATGGAAAGTTATATTTTTCTTTACATCATCGCATTTTTTGTAAAAAAATCTATAACCATCATGTGTTGTTTGGCTACATGTTAAATGTTATCCCATAAATTATAAAATTACAGACACATTTTAATATTACAACCTATGGTAATTCTAAAGCAGCAAAATTGTTGTATTCATATGAAAGTTATGGTTATAATATTAAAAAAGAAATTGCAGATTTGAGTCGATCCGGTGTCTGACTATGTTGTGGACTTACTACTTG
>NW_017140960.1:0-341 GCF_001652005.2 Ceratina calcarata
ATAATTATAATCTTACGAAAAACATAACATTTTTATCACAATATCGATCTTTGGTTGATGATCACAGTTACAGTTTATATATAACTTATAATTCTTTAATATAATAATAATAACATAATTCTTTAATATAATAATAATATATAAACTTATAATTCTTTTAAAAATATAACATCTATCACTACTACTACGTATGTGATTCTAAGAAATCACATAACTTTTTCAAAACCTTTTTATTTGTTGTAACTTTTATAAACCCTTTTTCATTTTTTCCTAAAAGATTAGAAACACCAGCAACGTTATTTTGCTTGTAAGCATTTATGATCATTTCATACGAAATGCCA
>NW_017140961.1:0-341 GCF_001652005.2 Ceratina calcarata
GCTATTTTGTTTGCAAACGTAATGTCAACTATTGAAGAGCCCTGAGGGCGGATACACGTAGGTTTGTTGCCTTTATTTATAATAATGAGATTATTTGTCATAGCCCAAGCGCAAAGAATTTTACCTCTTACGTTATTTTTAAGGCAGCCCCAAGCAGTAGAGGAGGCATTGAAGTCACCACCGATAATTGTTGGGAGGCCTTTTCGGTGATTGATGGTTTCAGATATTATTCGGAGTTGATTCTCGAATTGTCTTCTATTTTCATTGGGGGGGCAGTATACTGAGATTATAAGAGAATCACCAGTGGTGATAGCAACTATATTTTCTTTACAGAGGATTGA
>NW_017140962.1:0-341 GCF_001652005.2 Ceratina calcarata
ATCGGTGGCCGTGTTCGGGGTCGAAGGACGTAACGTGACGGTTCGTCACAAATTTACTGAGGTCTCTAATGAGTTTATTATTTGGGACATCAGTGTTGAAGCTCTCAATGAGGCTCTCAATGTATTCCCCTATAAGAGGAGTGTCAGCTCTCCTGCATAGCTCCAAGGTACTAGTCTTCCAGGGAACCCGGATAATCGATTTCAGTATCTTGTTTTGTACTCTATGAATTTGGGTCTTCCTACTTTTAGAGACACAGTCCCACCAGACGAGCGCTCCATAGGTAAGGACCAGAGTCCTGCAAGGGCCGAATGAACGGGCCGAGCCCCCTCCACACAGCAGT
>NW_017140963.1:0-341 GCF_001652005.2 Ceratina calcarata
AAACACCCGCCGGTGCAAGTCGGATTGCTCTATTTCAGGGGCAGAAACGCCAGATATTTAAACGTTAATAACTAAGTAAAGAAGACCCAAACGCAATTTTCTCTTTCTTGATTTTTGTCTTATTTTTGACCATAGAACACATCCTTAAAATATTGCCCACTTGTAGGTTTACACCCGGTATATGTGGCTAGCAGTTCGATCTTTTGGTGCGGTTTCAGTGGAAACTTCTTCATATTAATTAATGCTTTATCGATGTTTTCACAGGATTTTTTAATACACACTCCTTCCCATGGGGTAATCGGCATACCTAGATAGGTCATAGTATCATTAGGCTTAAGAGA
>NW_017140964.1:0-1687 GCF_001652005.2 Ceratina calcarata
CTGACAAAAGTCAGCTCTGATCCCGTGTCGATGAGAAGACGTACTTGTTGAGTTGAACGAGGTGAGATGGCGTGTGCGAGTGCTGTGGCTAACAGAGTACGTTGAGATGAGTTTGATTGAGGCTGCTCCCTGCAACCATGCTGATGAGCTTGATTCGTAGATGCTGCTGAGTGTGAGTGGACAACTGCACATGATCTTCAATGCTGTTGAGCTGCTGATGTTGATTCTTCTCTGTCCGACCACAATGGCTCGACGCTCCGAAACCGACAAGTTGCGGAATCTCGGACACATTACTACAAAGTGATTGCCTCCGCAACAATCACACTGGAATGAGGAGCTTGATTTAGCTGATGAGTGGGCCTCCGTGGCCTCCACGTGCTTGAGAGCCTGCGCTTTATTCCTCAAGAATGATTCTAGTTGTGAATAGGTGGGATACTCCTTGGCTTTGCCTAATGAGAGCTCCCAAGCCTCATGAGTATTTTTGGGAAGCCTGCTGGTGGCAATTTGCACTAAAAAGCAGTCCCAAATGTCGGTGATGCCTAGATTCTGAATGGTCTTGGTGACTTCTGAAAACGTATCAAACATGTGAGTATGTCGGCTGAGGTTTTAGTCAGGTCGTGTGATGCAAGGGCCTTTTTAAGCTATGCACTTATGAGTGCCCGGTTACTATTGTAACGATCATTCAAGCCTTCCCATGCCAGCTTGAATGAGTCGCCTTTCATGGGAAATGATTCCACGAGTTGCGCTGCCTCCTTCTTCGTACTAGTTCTCAGATAGTGCAGGCGTTGAATATCTGAGAGTCGATCGTTTTTGATGATATATGACTCCAAGAGTTCTGAGAATGCAGGCCCCTCTAGACGGTCGCCTGAGAACTGCGGGAGTGGAATATCCGGCAGTCTTGATGAGCTGGTAGTTGATTCAGAGGATGGCTGAATTGGCTTCACCGAACGAGTTTCGAATTTGGCCTTCCAATTTAAGATTCGCCGACGGGCTGTCGCGATTACTGTAGTTTCCTGGCTAAAATAATATTCAGTAATGTACGGGTGATCAATACATGACGATGACCAGGAAACTTCCAAATAGGCATGCTCCTTGAGGAATGACTTATGCAACTCCTCGATTTGAGCTGCATACGCATTGATGTCGACCAACGTGAATTGCTGATTCTCTCGTGAGAGATCCGCTCCCAGTGTCATGAGAGACGAAATCCGACTCAATTGAATGCGGTATTTTAAGAATAATTCAGAGGACAAACCTGGTGGTGAGTTTGACCTGGTAATTGGGGCGGAAGGAACGGGTAGAGTCCGCTGTCTTGGTGGCTGCAAGTTCCTCGACGACCAGGGCTGATGAAACCGGACGAGAACTCAGCCTTGAGCTTTGCTTCTCCTCTAGTGCGCTTTTCGACGGTGTCTTTTTGTCGGTCATGATTGACAGATTGAGTCACGACACTGGTTGATTGTCACTGAGTCACTGAGTCACGTAGAGTGTCACTGAGTTGCGGAGAATGAATGTTAGATACTGATATTAACTGAATGTACGTTTGAATGCTGAGTGTCTTACGCGAGATGACCGTTAACGCGAACGCGTTCACAAAATGGCCGACTTGTCGAATCAAGATGGCCAAGCCACGTGGCGACTGATTTCGCAATGCGATAAAGGCGAGTTCGCGCACAACTGCACTACGCTT
>NW_017140964.1:3685-5226 GCF_001652005.2 Ceratina calcarata
CTAAACTGAATTTAAATGCCCCAATATATACGAGCTATTCAGGATTTAAATGGCTCAAGGTTACCGCAGATCGACTGCATGATCTGCTTTCAATCTGCGGCCAATCTGCTTCAAGATTCCGGCACCTGGCGCTGCTTTCAATCTGCTGACTATCTGCTTCAACATTCCGGCACCAGGATCTACTTCCAAAATGGAACTTACATGCAGACACAGATGGCTGCGTATTTGGAAACAGATCTATGCCGTTGTCTGCTGCCAATCTGATGCCGATCTGTGTACATTTTGCTAACAGGGTAATAATAATAATGGATCATTTGCACATTTCATTCATTTTAATCATTTTGCATATTTCATATCCTGTCATATCCTATAATGAAAGATATTATTTTAAAGTAATACTGTATTTCATTTTTCAGAAAAATGCCATCTCATTTTCTTTGTTGTGTACCTGAATGCCGTGATAAGGAGTCAACGAGACATCGATTTCCTAATCCAGGGAAGGACCAGAAACGTTCTAGGATGTGGCTAAATTTAATAGGAAATCAAAAATTATTCAGTTTGGATCTGGTCCGAGTGTACAAAAATTATCGTGTTTGTCATTCACACTTCAGGCCGGAAGACAAATCTTCAAATATGTATTTAATATGCAGCACACTACCATCACAGAATTTGCCACAGATTGAGAGTATGAACCTTTACCTCGTGATCTATTTTGTGATAATCTCGTTCATTATAACTTAAATTCTCGGGTTATTCTAGATTTGGAAATGGCACCCGGTACATCAAAAATATTAAACGTTGAAGAGATCCCGAGTACATCAACTACTGTGGAGATGCCGACTACATCGAGTGGAATATTGAATATTGAGGAAATGCCGACTACATCGTCGGAAATATTGAATTCATTACCGGGTACATCAACGGGATCTGAAACAGTACCAAGTACATCGGCATCTGATAGTGCATTGGCTTCGCATGTGAAACGTACGTATACTAATTTGTTTGAGAAGCATGGTCTGCTGCCAATCTAATGGCAATGTGCGTCATCCTTACAAATCCTGCTTTAAATGTGGAATTACTTTCGTTCAAGTCTCTGATATGGCCTATTCCCATTGCGATTTCCGACTCCGGAATCCGGCTCAGAGCCGGCGAACGAAATTTTGGCGCCGAGCCCCTAAAAAACGGGGAAGCAGTACCGTAGCACAAACTGCGAGGTATACAGGGAATAGCGTATAAGAAAAAATATTGCTGGGTGTCGTTCAGGGGGTCCTGTTGGGTCCGAGAGCGGCGAACCGAGAGTGGGAGAAAAATCCGGCAGCGGAAAAGCAAGAGTGAGGGAAAATCCGCCAGCCGAAAAGGAAAGAGTGGGGAAAAATCCGGCAGCGGAAAAGGAAAGAGTGGGGAAGAAATCCGACAGCGGAAAACTTCGAAAGCGATTGAAAAATTAATCGTCAATCGAAGTTAATACAATGGGGCGGGATTAACCATGGAACCATTATAATGGTTTCACCATATAATGGTTTCACCATATAATGGTTTCA
>NW_017140964.1:7539-8550 GCF_001652005.2 Ceratina calcarata
TAGCAATAGTGTGTGATCAGGGCTCGAACAGACAAATATACCTAAGAAACGAACAAGAACCCCGTCGCCGTATGTTAATTGCTAATTCGGAGATTGTGCCTCTATACGACGTGCCGCACCTATTAAAAGGAATCAGAAACAATTTATTAAAAAAGAATTTAATATGGATCACACACGAAGGACGGGTTGAGGCGAAATGGGACGACGTTGTAACGGCATACAAGATTGATTTATCCAGTGGACGCCTTAGACGTCTACCACGAATAACGGAGGGCCACGTTATTCCGGATAAAATAAATAAAATGAAAGTTATACACGCGGCACGTATATTGAGTTATTCAATGGCCCTGGCCATTACTTATATGGCTCAACATAGTAAGTATGAAGATTGTTAATAATGCAATTTAAAATTTTACATATAAGGTTGTACTAATACAATTGTACAATTTTTTCTAGACGAATCGGACAGTAGCGGATTATACACAATGAGGACAACAGCTTTCGGGACGGGGGAGATTATTAACTTCTTCGACGAATTGTTTGACAGCATCAATGGAAATACTTTAAGGGATCCAAGAGGTAAGGTTTTGCGAGGAGGAGTTACAAAAATTTATCCTCACCTTTCTTCTTGGGTACAATCTGTACGCGCCTTGAAGAACATGTTTTTTTAAGAGGAAGGTACGGAACAACGACCTGTTCCTCCCTCTTTAAAAAATTTTATTCATACAGTAGAAGGGTTTATTTGTATTCGAGATATCTTATTTAATGCTAATTTTAATTATTTTTTTCCGCGATCTTTTAATCAGGATTCATTAGAAAATTTTTTCGGGCAAATTGGACAACACCGAGTTCACGCGAATATTCTAAGTTCGAGACAATTTGAGGAATCGTATAGAGCATTGTTAATTCGTCACTTTGCGTACAGTTCAAATTCCATCGCGTCTAATTGTAAAGACACCTTCGAGTCGTCGTTAGTACAGTTTAAAAATTTGTTCAATGTAGAGTCACCGC
>NW_017140965.1:0-341 GCF_001652005.2 Ceratina calcarata
GATTAACGCTAAGAGCGATGACGCCACAGATAAGAAGCGAAGCGTACGAAACCGAGAAGTGTTTCTCCATAACCTTAATGAACCTTCAAAAACTTAAATGTACTGGGGCCATTTCTAGGTGACCAAACCTCAGAAGTATTGAGTTTTTAAGTCGTGTAAAAGAGTGATCCATTAAGTAACGAGGAAAGTATTGTGAGTATAAATATTTTCCAGAAATACGAACTTGATCTGTCGGAATACTATGGAGCATGTCCTTTGCAATTCGAAAACCTGCAGGCTTAAATCCAATATACAAATGATGCGATTCTTAAAAGAACGTTTGAAACAAAAAAGATCACCAG
>NW_017140966.1:0-341 GCF_001652005.2 Ceratina calcarata
AAAATATAAATAACATTTGAAACCGTACAAGGAGGCCGCACAAGAAACTCACGGATGCCGTATGTTCCCCACCTCTGATATAGCATATGCTACTAAGTTTTTTAAGTATTTTGATTATGAAATAAACCTGTGAAAAATCGGCAAAGCTTGAAAATAGCAATTTTTATCAAATTTGAACTACCCTAACAATTCACATTTAATTTCTGCTCTTCCAGTGAATGAAAAATTTTGAAGAATATCAGAGGCATTACTAGAGGTCTAGTGAATACTACCAGAGAGGAAATGAGAGTGCTCAGGGCCGGGTTTTGCGTGTACCCCGTACTAGTGCTGCCCCCAGCTTT
>NW_017140967.1:0-341 GCF_001652005.2 Ceratina calcarata
CGTACAAACGTCTCAAGGACCCGAGGATAAAGAAAAGTCGAACGCCGGTACGTATACGCGGTACACAGCACGTTAACTCGACCATTACATACGATGCACAGAGAGCAACTGACGGCGATGGGCAAGGGGCAAGGGCACTGGCAGGCAGAGACAGAGATGCCAGGTTGAGGCAGTGATAGGAATCGTGGGAATTTTTATAGCTAGACGCCTGAGAAGATGCGCGAGTGACGTCACAACTAGGGATGTCACGTGACCGCAAGCCTGTGCATAATGTTCAACTTTCAACAGCATGTGTCCTATCTTCGAGTGTCGAAGGTCGACCCATTGACCCATTGACGTTC
>NW_017140968.1:0-341 GCF_001652005.2 Ceratina calcarata
CATCGAATGTCTTCAGACTAATGTATTTATAGCAAAATTGATTGAGTAGGAAATAGAAATAATGCATGCGAATATGTAAAATACATATTACAATGCTGAGATCATAAAACAAATGTCTGTCGGAAATGGATTATCATGATTGATTACCTTAAGTGTTTCGTTAACCACAAAATGATGATTTTTGGGAAAATTGAGGTATTACATTTTCGTGTGCATGGATTCTTTATCGGAAATATCTGTAGAATCCAATACTGTGTAGTACATTTCTGCTGGGTGAAGGGATTTTCACATAAATCCAAAAATGATACGCGTGAAATACTCGGTTCAGCTCTTTTTCAAAC
>NW_017140969.1:0-341 GCF_001652005.2 Ceratina calcarata
AGTTAACTTAAAGTTAAACTATGAAATATAAATTAAGCGTTTTATTTTACAATAAATGTAGAAGTACAATTTTCCAAGAATGCAGGAGATACGCCGGCCACAGCAAATGGCAAAATATAAAGCATACTAAAGAGACACAAGATGCAGCCAGGTCGGCATTGTTTCGTAGTGTACTGTCAAAAATGAAAGCTGTAATACTAGGTAAGGAAAGACATTTTCTTAGACAAATTTTGAACATGTCTACAATATTACCCAAGAAAATCAGTTAGTTTCTATGTATAAACTTGTAATCGTCAACTACTTTCTGTTAAAGAATCTGGAAACTCAGATCCAAATAGCAA
>NW_017140970.1:0-341 GCF_001652005.2 Ceratina calcarata
CAGTAACATTATTGGTACCACTATTGGTTATTAGTTGTTGGTTAGTAAACTTGTAACCACCTGCAAAAAAGGAAAATATTTGTGACATAACTGGAAGTATCAATGTTTGCAATTATATTTTAAAAATATTTTTGTAAAATGGTACATTTAGCTTATATGTATACAATTAATATACTACTGTTTATTGTTTGCATAGATTACTATGTAAAGTGAATAACGAGACATAAAACATGAAACGTATAAAACAGTTATTAGCTTTCTAAATAGTTTTACGAAAACCATCTTGCAAGGCTCATAAATTTAAAATATTAATGAATAATAGACTTTCACGAATTCAGTTA
>NW_017140971.1:0-341 GCF_001652005.2 Ceratina calcarata
ATGTGAAGGGATAAATGATCAAGTATATTCAATGTGTAAACCAAGTCCTATTTTTTAGCTGATAAGTACTACAATTATAATAAATACTCTCTGTTAACAATATAATCTGAAATAATGTCGAAATTAGACATTAATTAAACATGATTCAACGAAAATGCAATTGTACCACCTTTGACCATATAGAGTCTACAGATAATATACTTCGTGATCGTTTTTGGTCTGTAGTTGAAGCACAAGTTGTTTTCATATCGAGACCAGTCTCTGAAAAATCAGTTAATTACTTTGGGTGCTTAATCCTATCTAATAAATGAGAAATAATTAACACCTTTATGATCATATCT
>NW_017140972.1:0-341 GCF_001652005.2 Ceratina calcarata
ATAAAATGTTAATATGAAAATAACTAATACGTAGATGTAATCAAAACATTTTACAGCTTCTCCTTCTGAGGTGAATTATTCAGCAAGAGACATGCAAAGGTATGCTCTTCGAAAGTATTTTCATATATCGGAAGTGTCAGGAGTCTATGGCGCCGTACAAGAAACGCGTCTTTTCTTCAGACAACATAAACTGTCAAGCAGGCGGGAAACTCGATTTTCTCTGAAGATTCACAGACGAACACGTGAAGCAATTTTATCAATCGGACGGGTAGATTTAAAAGATAAAAAACGTGCAACTTCAAGAATTCCAAGATACATTCTGAAGTAAAAAATTAGTAGAA
>NW_017140973.1:0-341 GCF_001652005.2 Ceratina calcarata
ATTTTGGTGAACTCAGGAATTTAATTTTTTGATATTGTTTTTCAGCCTTGAAGACAGTCATTACTGTGTTTCTATAAACATGAAATTGTTTACATCTTTGAAAAAGGTCAATTTTACGGAGAAGTGTCCCCCTGTCCCTTGTCATCGGTTCGAGTGTTCTGCACGCGTAGAATTTTTAAGGACGACAAGGAAACGAAGGCCGGGTTGAGTTGAAAAGTACAAACACATTTTCTCTAACGAACTTGTCCCCCGAGTGGGGAAAGATATTGTGGAAGAAAGGAGCGAACGATCAGTTGGCTTCGTCTTGCGTCACTAAACAGAACGGTGCGTGCCTTAACGAA
>NW_017140974.1:0-341 GCF_001652005.2 Ceratina calcarata
CATTCCATGCCAAATCGGTCAACCAAAAACCTTCACATTTTTTATTTGCTGAAATTTTTAATAGTTAATACTCCTCAACTTATTTCAAATTTTTTTGTAATTTGAGAAACATGACTTTTTTCCTGATATTGATCCTTAAGGACAATGTAACTTACTCTGTTGACTTTTATATCTTCTAATTGTGTGTGAATCCGTAAAAGCTTTAAAAAAGACATCTACTTTATGTTTCGAAGACCACGTAAGAGAGAGAAACAGCCACGTGTGAGACTGAGTTGGTAGACAAAGGGGTGGAAATAGATGATAATGAAAATGCATCTATATTACAAAATGTACCTGCATCG
>NW_017140975.1:0-1646 GCF_001652005.2 Ceratina calcarata
CATATAGTAATACTTTTAATGTGAAACTAACTTGCAATGCTGCACCAAGGAAAGATCTTTCAATAAGATTACACAGTTCCATTTATACTAGAGGATATGTAATTACGTTTCATTGAATTGCATTCATGAAAACTACGTTTCACAACTGAAATTCAAGTATTCTATTCTGAACTACTACTCATATTATAAGGCACGTTATAAACTGATTTAATATTGTTTTTTCGATTTTGATCATATAGTTTCACTGACGTACATACTGTAAGTTTCAATTTGGAACTAATATTACAATTCATTTACAATCAAGTCTGCAGCAGTCTTTTTATTTAGATACCATATTAAGTATTACTACTGTGGTATTTAGATGCAGAAATTGCTGACGAATCCATTATAAAATGAATTGTAACGTCAGTTCGTGTCTTGAAGGATGGACACTATTAATCTTTCGAAAAGTACAAAACCTTGAATAAATAAAAAGGTTGACGATTTACTCTTCTAAATTAAATTGCACTGTAATGCTATATTAATACAATTTACTTTATTAATACTNTGTATGATGTTGGCATTACTTGATCTTTACAATGTATAAGAATAGGAGATCCCCCCCCCCCGCACTTCTTACCCTTCTAAAACCCTAACAAACGTCCTTAAATCGCATCAATACTATAAAATTGAAACTCGAGCCACTCTTCCGTGAAGAAATGAAATAAACGGAACTGCTGAATGTACAGAAGTTAATTTAATCTTAGTATCGATCGGCAAGGAAAGAAAGTATCTTGTAAAACACGCGTTTGATTAAACAGAAAGCGGTGCGCGCGTGTGGCGCAGCGGGCGCGGAGGGGTTTGGGTAGATTCGTGCAGAATAATTGTTAATAACGCGTCCGTATCGCAACGAAAGTTGGCGTACGGTCGCGTGTCACGGCACTGCCGCGATCTTATCCGGCCAATTGGAAACTTTATTTCCCGTAATTACACGACGGTTAAACGCGCAACCCTTCCCGGTCGACGCGCCGGAGAAAAGTTGTTTTTGCGACTTCTAATTTCATTTTGTGCAACCTCCCCCTTGGCGAGTTTGCCTTTTCTCCCCTTCGGAATGGAAATCGGATCTCGTTTCCCTATCGTGTGAGACTCTTTGGACAAATGCTTCTACTGTTAACACTTCTGTTCCCTTCGGTCTAATTAAATGGCGACTAACTTCCTTATTTGTAATTCAGAGAATTTTAGATGCGATGTTAAATCTGATGTATGTTTCATTTATGATTTAATACTTTGATGACAAGTTTGGAAATTTGAGTGAAATGCAATTGGACAAGGATAATTGACAAGTTTAGTGCAAAAGCATTTCTTTTGTCCAAGCCAAAAATGTTACAGACAAGAGTTTCATACTATTTCATTTCTAATTTCATACTGTAGATATACATATGCTTTGCTAATGACAGTTTACTAATTTATTATTTCTTCATTTTCTATAAACATTTTTCTGTTCTACATTTCATAGAAGCATTCTTGTCCATTTTATATAAGCATTTCTGTCATTCATTTAATAGAAGCATTTGTTTTGTTCATTTAATAGAAGCATTTCTGTTCTTCATTTAATAGAAGCACTTCTGTTCTCCATGTAGTAGACGCATTTGTGTTCTTCATTTAAT
>NW_017140975.1:2709-3296 GCF_001652005.2 Ceratina calcarata
TATGTATAAACATAGAAATTGGATATATAAATATTGTACATAATTGTATATATAAATTTAATATATGCAAAAATTTCGATTTTGCATTCAATATAAGCAGTTTTGTCCTTTTCATTTAATACGTTAGTACGTCTCGTTTGGTATCACTTCTTACCAAACGGCAGTGCCATAATAGGTTTGAGTCCGGCCTTTGTTGTCTGTAGACTGCTTGGCCCTTTTTTCATACCGATATCCTCGTTCCTTCCGCCTTCTTTCGCTACGGATTGGAATTCTCGGAACCTGGACCCTGCCAGTCTAGCTTTCTCATGAATCATGTATCCGAACGCTCTGGTGTTTGTTAAACGAACCAACGAGACAACCCGTTTTGCTAGACTGGTTCATTTCACATTTACACATATGTACATATGTATACGTAGAATCAAGCTTACAGATAATTGCAACGCAATTTGTAAATCGTTTATCAAACCAAAGAATCTCTAATTACTTTTAAGAATATCAAATTCCAGGTATTCTAAAGTTGAATAAGCGTACATAAATTTGCCCACAGAATTAAGTTTACAAATGAATTTGATGCAATTTTTCAAATC
>NW_017140976.1:0-341 GCF_001652005.2 Ceratina calcarata
TAGAGAAAACTTAAAAAAAAAAAGATACAATAAACAGTCTGTGCATTGTTTTTTTCAATTTCAATTATATTTCTTTTATTGAATTCATCGTCAATAAATTTCATTGCTGACCCGAACTTTTAGTGCAAGTCATCGAGTGTTACATCACAAATAGGTGTATCGTTTATGATATATTAATTATCATCATTATCGTACGTGTTACCAAATATTATAATAATTATAATCATTACCGTTAGAGACCAATTGTTATTAGCTGTTAAATCGATAATAGTTCCGAATTCTATTTGCAATAGTTTAATTAACGACATTACATTGTATAATAATTTGATATATTTTTTTTC
>NW_017140977.1:0-341 GCF_001652005.2 Ceratina calcarata
ACTCTGGAGTATATTTTAGTATATATTTATATTCCTTCCCGAGGTATATTAGGCCTAAGCGCATATAAGTCGACTTGTATACTACATATGCATGGAGAACACATGAATTCAGCTTCGAAACACGTGAAGAAGATGTATTACAATGGGAACAACCCACAAATCAACCTGGAAAGTGGAATTATATATTAATGTATTGTGAAAGTACAATGAGCGATAATAAATACAGCTCCTCTGAGAGTTTTCTTGTCTTTTTGTGTAAATATATCTACCGTCCACACATTGCAAGGCGTATTATAGAACAAGAAGTGAATGAAATTAATAGCCAAATAGAGAATTTACAA
>NW_017140978.1:0-341 GCF_001652005.2 Ceratina calcarata
TAAAAGTTGGTCCCCAGTGAAATTTGCGATCTCGTATAAATACATCAGCGGTTCATTATTAGATTACGCGCTGAGAAAAGAAAAACTCTTAGTAGAAACAGATCAAACGATTAATAGTAACACGCTGATAAATCTTATCGCGGCAGGCTTGCCCGACTTTGTAACAGACAAAATTAATAGGGAGCAGTTAGAAGAAACAGATCTTTTTAATGAATTAAGGAGTTTGGAGCATTTAGCAAAAAAGAGAGTTTTTGAAAAAAAGAATACCATACAAAGCCAAAAAGGAAACCTAGAACAAAGGATAAAAAAGAAACCGTGCAAGATATGTGAGAATCTTGGGA
>NW_017140980.1:0-341 GCF_001652005.2 Ceratina calcarata
AGGTTTAAAGAAAAGTTGCATGCAAAAACGAACTCATAAATTGGTTAAATATCAGTGGAAAGAAAGCGATTAGCCGTTACTTACGTTCACTGAACAAATGTAATTATAAATACTCAATGAAATAACTAACAATGTTACAAATTACAGGGTAGTTAAAATTATGAAAAATGTAAGAAGAATCAGAGTTGGACTTACTTCTTGATTGGTCAGTGCACCTGCTCCTAGAAGAACGTCAATGGGTCAATGGGTCGACCGTCGGTACTCGAAGATAGAAACACATGGCTCACAGCAGCTGATGCTTGGAGTAAGTCACTGACCTGCACCTGACGATTTTTTCCTTA
>NW_017140981.1:0-341 GCF_001652005.2 Ceratina calcarata
TTTCTTATCACTACGAAAACGAATAGTTAAGATATATTTGCTTTTATTAGTTGAAAACTTAGTAAGACGTTCTCTATCGATTTTTATAAACTCAAGTATATTTTCATTAAATTTCACTCAAGTCGTTCGATTAATCTACTTTACAGAAACTTTTCATTGTGTTTATTTTTCTTTGTCTGCTGTATAGGAAAGGTTGATTAAAACTTTCTCAAATTCCCTGCTTAACTTCGATTCATTCATTCCGATAATGAAATTAACATTAACGAGACTCAAAATTCCGTTTCCCTTTCTCATACTAAATCAAATCACTAGTTATTCTTTTAACCCTTCAACTCTCAATC
>NW_017140982.1:0-341 GCF_001652005.2 Ceratina calcarata
GTTGACAAAATCCGACCATCCCAGCGTCGAAACGGCGAACTTTTGAAAAAAAATTCGTTTTTCCTCAATAACTTCTAAACCCTTGGAGATACGAGAAAATTGCATATGACCTTTCTTGTAGAGGACGATAAGATCTACAATTTCTGTATAAAAGTTTGTCGCTAGCGTCAATAGTTTATGAGTTATTAACAAAAAACGAAAAAACAGATTTTTGCAAATAACTTGTTAACTATCGATGCTAGCGAAAGCTTTTTATATAGAAATTGTAGATCTCGTCATCCTCTATAAGAAAGATCATATGCAATTTTTCCGTATGTCCAACGGTTTGGGAGTTATTGGCC
>NW_017140983.1:0-341 GCF_001652005.2 Ceratina calcarata
GCAAGATCGCCAAAATTTGTTACGGATAGTATCACGTAATATTTATTTCAAACACAATAGGTTACAAAAAAGTGAGCTCTCGCGAAAAAGCGCGCAATTTAATACTAATCTTAAGAGTAGAGGGGGTGGAACCCCACCATCACGCGTCACTAGCAGCACAGAAGGTGATGCCAAGCAGTGTTCTTCTTATGAAAGGCATAAGCGCTTGGTGTAGAACGCGGAGGGTAAAGACGATACGTATCGTTATGTGTTACAGATGCACCAATAACGAAGTAATATCATAAACGAAGTATACATAAGTAGAGATTGATCAATGCATTTCTTTGTGTACTGTGGATGTG
>NW_017140984.1:0-341 GCF_001652005.2 Ceratina calcarata
CTATTGCCAGCAAGATAACTGGTACAGCCGTAATATCTATTAAGTTGAAATAGATCCACGAGGGTTAATACTTGTATAGGAAGGGACAAAGGGAGCGGAAAATGAAACCTGAAATTCAGATTAACGTTTCACAACAACGGCCAATAAATATCGTTCACCGGGTGTGTAACATATGATACCTATACCCGACTTTATAATTCTGTGGGTATACTAACAGAACAGTTACATCGATAATTGCGTTCATATTTTACGATCGCGTTAACGACAGATTTCCTACCGGCTTAAATACAATTAAATTCGAACCGTTTGATTCCTTCTCGCTTTTATTTTTCCTCTACCTC
>NW_017140985.1:0-341 GCF_001652005.2 Ceratina calcarata
TTATTCGTTATTAATTATATTCTATTATGTAGGAGAGAGATTTTAAATATAATCTTTCTTTGTAGTAGCATTCTGTGATGAGTTCCTATGAATTGTTTAAGTAGGATATTGGGAGTATTTGTTATATCGGTGCTGGTTCTGGGTTCGCGGGAAGCTCGTTTTCCGTTGGTTGTTTATTATTAACTTTGTTCTGTTTAGGAGAGAAGTTTTGGATATAGTTTGATTCTTGTGATGAATTCTTCCGGCATTTTTATGGGCATTTTATAATGAATTCTTATGAGTTGATTAATTAAGAGTATTGGGATATTTGTTATTTCGATGTTGGTTCTGGGTTCGCAAGA
>NW_017140986.1:0-504 GCF_001652005.2 Ceratina calcarata
TGCTTAATTAATTTTGTTGAAAGTTTCGTGATTATCTCGAATAGTGTACATTTAACATTTAATAATGAATAATGTTTGACCGAGTCCAGTGAAAGTATCGCGTGAATAGGATTCGATTGAAAAGAATGGTCGGGATGAAAACCGTGAGAGGCCGTCGCATCGGTTTTGCACCAGATTCGCCGGAAATAGCCCCGGACGAACGCATCGCGTACGTCGATCTGTTCCGGTGACGTCACGTTTCCTGTTCGATTCGGACGCAAGAGAAACGGTGGCCCGCGTTATTTTTATGTTTAACTCTGGCCAGTCAATAATTAGTTATTAGAATAGAAAAAAACTCGATTAACACTAGAAAGACTGAAACTTAGTATATACCTATATTGCCTAAAAGCAGTAAAAATGACTGCATTGTGAAAGAATAATGTGTAAAGAAATTTGTCTAAAATTAATATTTAATATTTTTTATATTATTTACAGTCATATAACAAGTTATTAGTAAATGTTAAC
>NW_017140986.1:2575-3846 GCF_001652005.2 Ceratina calcarata
TTATCAGATTTTCTATTTTATTTTCTATCATCAACTATATTTCTTGAATTTTTATTTCTAGTATACAAACTAGTATCTAAATCGTATATTTTGTCGAACTCAATTTTAGCTGCATTCACCTTTGAACCATATTCCCGTGACGTTGACGAGTATAAAATTCTTCGGTGAAAGTTCGATCGGCTTTGAGATCGCAGTGACACGGTGCCAGATGTTTCAGACGGGGAAATTAATTAAAGCGGCAAGTAAATTTCAGGTCCCCGGAAGTTCGTGTGTACGTACATACATACATCGACCGGAGGAACGTTTGGCAAAATTTTCTGCGTTCTTTATTTTTTTCCTATGAGAACTACCAGCGTTCTGTTAATCGACCGATAAGGGATGGCAAACACGTTTTTTAAATCGCAGTGTTTGCGAATGGGAACGTCGAATTCGCCGTGTTTGCCACCGACACGACGACGGTACGGTACATTGATTGTTATAATTATCCTCCGATATCGGAACGAGTTAAGATAAACAAAATCGTCGATATTTCACGACTGAATTCAAAGTGAATAAATAAAATCCGGCAATATCTAAAAACATGTTGGTTCAAATAAAATCGTGTCCGACGTCAAATATATTCGACTGCGAATAGAATAAATCCAATTTTATTTTAATTTTCTATAGAATTTCTAGAAATATTTTATCAATCGTAATAAGAATACGTGATATCTGAATTAAATTATCGAGTCATATTAGGGTGGAATAAAGTAACGGACGGTCGTGTAATTTCTTCGGCTATTCGAATTTCCTCGTTAGAGCGACGAAAGTTAGCCGGCATTGTGCGCGAGGAACGAGCGACAGCATTCACAGGGGACAAACGTTCAATTTCGAACGATTCTGGGTTGGGGATGGAGGTTGCAATTTTCCCTAGGCTAGGAACGGGGCGGAGGTGAACGATAACCATAACCACGGAGCGGTGTGTCCTGGGGCAAGAAAGAGGCCGAGTCGGTTTCTATGGCCCGCTGACGCTCCGTTGATCCTCTAAAGACTCTGTATTTCAACCCCCGACGTTGTATTAGAATAATTCCCAGACACCTTCCATCGGCCCTCGTAAATACCGTGTTACCTTCTACCGAACTCAATACCCCGGGTCTCTTCTTACTTCCACCGTTAAATCTTTGAACTTTACGCGAATTCTTTGTAGAATAAAAAATTTATAATTCCCCTTTGGAAAATGAAATACAAACAGAAATTTCTATTATTATTAAAAAAATTGTATTATATTAGGT
>NW_017140986.1:4732-5868 GCF_001652005.2 Ceratina calcarata
CGAGTGGAACGTAGAGATGAGGGAAAGCAATTTTTATGTCTGATCGATATAAGAAGGTTAGGCTTATACTTGGTAAAATTGTGTACCCGGTCAACATGGAATACAAACAGGATGACGAGGGCGGGATCGATAATTTCATTTCGTTAAGAGGCAAAACTGACTCGGAACTGGCCTACGAACAGTTATTTTATAGGAAAATTTTGGAACGGTGCTTCGAAATTGGAACTGGGTCAAAGTAGATATCGCGGTAACTTGGTGAATTTTTTACCAACCCCCAAAAGAGTAGTTCCAAGTCCACCAAAATTGGAATGCCGTCCCCCTAGTAGGACTTGTGATTTGTAGTCCCTCGCCAAATTATTCACAAAAGTCTCACTGCTTCCTTTATTATAATTCGTATTTTTTCAAGAAAAATTGTATCGCCAGTGAATACAAAGAATGCTTGCCATAATATGTAGAATATTAAAAGATGAATGTCTATTACAATATTTGCATAAAAAATTAAAAGGAATGTTTAATTAGAATTTTTCAGAATTTTTTTAAATCTGTTTTTATGAATATTTTATTTAATATAAAAATTCATAGTCTAACGTCTGGGCTTTTAAGCATTTAAATTTTTGAATATAATTAATAATGTTTCGCTGCATTTATGAATAAATCATTTTTACAATTCTGAAAGTACGACGCTTACACAACAGGAATAAGTCGTTCATTGATGAAGAGAGACGTTGGGAATTAAATTAACAAAGCTCCGTGTGTATTTCTGCACTCGTCGGTATATCTCGTCAGTAAAAGCGGAAGGGAGGACATTTTTCGGAAAAGTTCACAGCTGTCCCGCGGAACAGGCGTCGATCTGTCGACTCCTTGGTTATTTAAAACCACGTCCCAGTCGCGGTTGCTTAAAATTGCATTTCGTATTCACGTCTGGCCTCGTTTGAAATATAGCCGGCTGAATAAAGAGCTGAAGAATTCTCGCTGGCCAAAAGCGATGGCTGGAGGGGAGGGATGGTTGAATTTCAAGAAATTTCACTTGCATACAAACACCGATGAAAAAACATTCTGAGAAATTCTCCAAAAGGAGTGACTAAAATTATTTAAACTAATCCTTCGTTTATTGACTTTACCAAACAGCTTTAAGA
>NW_017140987.1:0-341 GCF_001652005.2 Ceratina calcarata
CCCCCTAATAATTTTAATAAATATGATATTTTACTTGCATATGAAATTCACATGTAACTTCAGTTGTGCATTACCATAATTATGCTTTTAGTTTTAATTGCCAACGAATGCAGAAAGTTCTGTATCAGTTATACGTTACGTGTGTATTAGTTTTAAATTTACACGTATTTTAAAAATGATTTGCTTATCAATGTCTGAAATAATTTATTTGTTTAATATTTTTCGCGTTTGTTTTAACAATAATGGTAGTTGTAAGATATAAAATATCGATGAAGATAAACGTGCATCTGCAAGTGCGCAGAGAAGAAGTGCCTAATACGGTATATGCCTGGAAGTATGAC
>NW_017140989.1:0-341 GCF_001652005.2 Ceratina calcarata
TTAAATAATGCGTCACAAGACTGATGGTCGTTTTCATAAGTGGAGATCGCATCGTAGAAGGAAAAAGAGGATCAGTAAAATAAACAACGTTAACTTGTGTCAATGTTATCTTCAAGCTTTATTTAAAACTTCGATACATGCTGTATCAGTCGAAAGGCATGTGAGCCCAGGATCAAGGGAGGATCCATTTGTCTCTGCTGAAGACTCTACTGAATGTACCGAAAGTCACGAGTTCTGATGTAGGCTCCGTCAGAATCATAGTTACGATCGTTTGGTTACCATCCTCCTCCTCGGTGAACGTCCAGTGATCGAAGGGCAATAACGCAGGATTCAGCACGCTA
>NW_017140990.1:0-341 GCF_001652005.2 Ceratina calcarata
TCATAATTCTTGCTTATTAATTAAATTCATTTACAATATGAATTATTAAAAAATGTAATAATTATTTTCAAAATTTCAATCATGTTCCATCGTTTTTCACTTATATCCCAAACATCCTTAATGTACTGCACAAACGAAACAAGCCAGGGAATAATTCCAGGAAATATTCGAACGAATTATTCAGAAAACAACCTAGCGTTGTTTTTCTGTTAATGCTGGAAACCTGGCTTATCTTTACGTTCCGCGTAAACGAGGACACGGGCTTATCAGCGACGGGGGTTCAACCACCACCACCACCACTACAACTATCGTTAGAGTCTGAACATGTTCCTGACGTGCGC
>NW_017140991.1:0-341 GCF_001652005.2 Ceratina calcarata
CATTTCCAAGAATTCCCGGATAGCAAAAATTTTTGCCCGAAATTGGACTTTGTATCAGGAGAATATGAAATGATAGGAGGTAGCACTAACTCCTGCTGATGACGTCATTTCCAAGAATTTCGCATCCCTGAATTTAACGTACTTATACAACTAATTTAGTAGTGAGCAGGGCTATTATTTCGAGTCAGAGTCCTCGTTAAGGAATGGGAGTTGGTCATTTTAGGAGTACAGGCCAAGTGAATAGACAGACAGGTGATTACATTTTAATGTACAATTTATTTATAACTATTGAATAGTATACATAGGTATGTATAATGAGTATTACACTAATTGTAGTAGAG
>NW_017140992.1:0-341 GCF_001652005.2 Ceratina calcarata
TGGATAAATCTGGTTGTGTTCATGTTTGGCCTATTCAATGTAGAATTGCAAATATTCCAAATGCTAAACCAATCGTTGTTGGTATTTATAAAGGTAAGCACAAACCATCTGATCCCAACATTTTCTTTCAAAATCTGATGACTGACATCAGGTTACTTCTTTCTTCCGGAGGCATTACTTTTAATGGCGTACGATGCCAATTACCATTCGAAGTTTTATAGCTGATGCACCCGCTCGGGCATTTATCCTCAATAATCGGGGACATGTGTCTTATAAACCCTGTTCGAAATGCAAAATTTGTGGTATTCAAGCAGAAGGTCGCACTGTCTTCATCGGTGTCC
>NW_017140993.1:0-341 GCF_001652005.2 Ceratina calcarata
CCACAATTTACATGTTATTACACTCGTACGCAAAATTTGTAGAAAATCGAAAAGCCAAATAGCTTTGAAATTATATTAATGTGTTCTTATTGCGTTTAGTGGAATGGAACTACATCGCCAAGAAACTAAAAAAAAAATTGTGACAGGATTTTGAAATATTGTGCAATATAGTTAATTATGTTAGGATCATATTTCATCGACTATAACGAATACTCAGAAGATAATAAAAAAATAACAACAATACAATTGTACGCAAAGTGCATATTGCAATATTAAAAAAAATCGCAGAAATTTCTGGTTAAAACACATTTTTTAAATTGATATTGTAGTTTACTATCATC
>NW_017140994.1:0-341 GCF_001652005.2 Ceratina calcarata
CAGAGCACCGTGTGCATTCGTCGGACCAAAATTAGTATTAAAGAATCGACTTTGTAATCGGATCGGAATTGTTTAACTAATCGTCGCTCGCAGCAGTGGAAGTTTATTGGCCCTGGCGCGTGAATTTCAGCCGACTGAGAGTTTAGATCAGAGGACCAAGAATATCCAGCTCGCAGTTTCATCCGATCGTTCGACCGTATCATTACCCGTGATTTCTTCACGCAAAAGGAAATTGCGGGCAACGATTATTTAAGAAATTTATTCGATAACTCACGTGTCTTCCTTATTTTATTCGCAACGAGGATCGGCCTGTTTACTGCTGAATCCAACGCGTTACCTAC
>NW_017140995.1:0-341 GCF_001652005.2 Ceratina calcarata
AATTTCATAAATTCGATTCGCGGTTCGGTTATTAGCACGGCCTTCGGATTGAGGTCTTTTCTCCGAAGGTAGGAGACGAGCTAACCGCGAGAACAATAACATATCGAGAAATTGGTGTTCGACAACCTCCGGAGCGAGTGTTTATCGCGACACGCGCCGGATTGCGCGGCAAAAAACTGCACGGAGGATCGTTGCCTTCACGCGATCGAAGTCAATGCACGACCGGCAACGGATCGGAGAATTCAAATTTTGAATATGCAGAGTGGGAACAGGAATAAGCGCGAGCGAGAGAGCGGATCGGCGCGACTCTTCTACGCCACGCGCCGAGGTCGGTGTCCGCG
>NW_017140996.1:0-341 GCF_001652005.2 Ceratina calcarata
ACGAGTGAGTTGAGTTGACCACGAGACGAGAAATTATTCTCGTCTCCATCATACAAGCAATCATCCATCATCCATAGCAAATTTCTTTTGAATATCATTTACTATTGTATACAAACTCGGGGACTGTCGTGCGTCTAACGCCGGTAGAATAAACTGATATTTAAATTCCAAATTGGAATTTACTTCTTTTCTTTTTCTAACCCTGTCTCAACTTACTCCTCCTCGATTTTCCGGACCCCGTTAGGTCTCCACCTAACAGACCCAGTGACGTACTTCTAGGAGCAGCTGAACTTAAAGACGAACGACTAATTTCAAATCTAATTCTTTTCCCATTTTTTATG
>NW_017140997.1:0-356 GCF_001652005.2 Ceratina calcarata
AAGTCGGGCCTGATATCCGGAATTGCCGGGGAATACTGCGTCCCAGTCGTCGTCGTCGGAGGAGGCGCCGTCAGTGCTCGTCCTTGTGTGACTGTCCTTCGTCGAGTCAACCTTAACGTCTTCCACGATCGGTATTTCTGAAATGGTGCAAATGCGAATTGGATGCGAATTTCGTCGCACTTCGATCTCGTACGGAAAGAGTCGCCGCTTCTGGGCAGAACTCTGCGCAGTGGACTGTATTATTTTCTCGATCTATGCAGCGGCTTCTCCAGCAAGTCCCTTGCCGTGAAACGGAGCAGAATCACGCTCAACGTTCGTCTCTCCACACCGCGTAACTGGTGGAAGCTCGTACCAAC
>NW_017140997.1:2330-3601 GCF_001652005.2 Ceratina calcarata
TAAGGGCGGGTTCTCAAAATGAACAAGACGATTTAAACACACTATATTTATTCTACCCAAGACGTGGACGGTGAGGCTGCAGGTGGCACGGAAGGTCCGGCGGGTGGCCTTGCCACTGGGCCTCTACAAAATTACCAAGACTTATTACTACGCGATTATGTACACGCGGCGCGAATTATTACTAGGCGCGTTAGACTCTATGTCCCGTAATCAAGCTATCGAACTACGCGAACTATCATTAGACGCAAGAGACTCTATGTCCCGGAGTAAAACTATCGAACTACGCGAAGGAGAAGGCGGGGTCACGCTTCGACTCTGGCGCGCAATCTAAAACTAACCTTAGGCATTAAATAGTATTCTACGTAACGCGGGGTCTGGTCTTTGCCAGATCGTTTCGATGCGACTTATCGCCCGTGAAGCGGGCCGTGGCTCTAGTAGGCACCGCTATCCTAAGTGATAGCGGGCTCTACCCTTGCTTCTAGCACCCGTATAGGCTTACCGAAGTGGTAGCCGGGTGGCCTCGAATCGCTCTTGCCACTCTACTGAGTGACGAGAGCTACTGATCGATGCTTGCGGAAGGCACGTCCTCACGTTCGGAGGTTTCTTCTCTCAAGCAGATGTTTCGCAAAAATCACTTATTCTACTAAGTGCGTCAAGCCTCGTATCCCTATACCGATGGGCTCGCCCACACCACCGACTGACTTGACTACTTACTTTGAAGTGTGCACAGCTGCCTGTCACAGTAATCGAAGTACTAATTACCGGTTCGGGGCGCCCTTATTAAGACGCGTGTCGTATTCGCGGTTGCGATAAGGCTTCCCGAGCGGCGTCGCCTAGTATCGGCCTCGGGAGTCTCGCCGTGTCGTATTTCGGCCGCGAGAAGACCGCCTCGGGCGACGCTGTCTAGCGTCCGCTCCGAGAGGCTTGTCGCCTCGGACCGGTTGCGCGTTCACGCGGGGACGGAGGTAATATGCTCCGTCACAAAATCATTTTAAAGACTACATCGTAGGAGTTTCCAGATTCGCATACGCACAACCATCCATCCAACTAATTCAGCGATAGGTCTCAGTCCCGACCAACCGCGGCCGTCCCACCCCTCCGAGAAACCGAAAAGCTATCGAAATGTACACCGCGATACCCGATTCTATCATCGCGCGTTGCTTAGGCGCGGATCCCTCGATTCACTACCAGTCTAATAATTATGTATGAGTGTACGTACTCTCACACAGGAATCGGCGTAACTCCAGAAGAGAGGCACACGGCGTGTCAGA
>NW_017140999.1:0-341 GCF_001652005.2 Ceratina calcarata
CCGTTCTCCTAGCCTGACAACAGGCATCGACACAGGAAAACAAACATAGAAACACGAAAATCGGATCCGCGATACAATAAAATTGAATACTAACGAACACGCGACCAGCGCGAAAGAGAAGAATACAACGAGTCCCAAACAACGCGACCAACGGAAAAAGACCCGCGAGCAAACGCGGAAAATCCCAATTAATAAAGCACAAAGGAGGAGAAAAAATCAAATCGCGAACACACTAAAAAAATTAAAAACAAAATAACAAAACATAGTAAACGATAAAACGAACGGAAAAATAAACAGACGAGCAATTGATCAATATTAAAACAACCGAGACGACGTCTAAA
>NW_017141000.1:0-341 GCF_001652005.2 Ceratina calcarata
ATGGTACTGCAGGATGTAAAATATTAAGTTAATTAATAAAACACTGTTCAAAAATACAAATTTTACGACCCTATTCAAAAACTTATTGCACCTCGAATTCTTATGTCGAACGACAGAATTTTTATATCATTTATAAAAAAAATTGAATGCAACAATAACAGAATTTTGCAAAATTTTTTATAATTCTTAATACATGACTTCAGAATATTTTAAGGTTGAAATAATGTCAATTTCGAGGATATTATTTAAGGTATACAACGAAAAGTATGGAAAGGTAAGAATTATAGAACACGTAGACCGTGTTGATACGTACAAACTAAATTGTTCGGCAAAATAATCAC
>NW_017141002.1:0-341 GCF_001652005.2 Ceratina calcarata
AAAAAAAAAGTGAAACGCAGATGTGGAATGGTCGAGTCATCCTCGTGAGCTAATCCGCTATTCAACGACGCAGAGAAATGCTTTCGATTTTTAGTTACGGTACCAACGTAACCAACCCATTCTTTCTTTCTTTCGTCCTTCTGCGATTACGCAACGCGTGCGTGGTCAGAAATTCAGGAACGAATTTCACTGTTAAACGTAACAGGGTAATTTATTATGTTTTGTTACAATAAGCAAATTACGTTCATCCTTTGTTATATGCTAATAAGGATTTAAATGGAATAATTAATCGTACTTCAAGGGTATTGAATGTAACAGGATTATAAAACAAATTTTTATTA
>NW_017141003.1:0-341 GCF_001652005.2 Ceratina calcarata
AAGTAATAGAAACTTCGTTATACGGAAATTGTGTTTTGTAAAACAGATAGTGAATAACTGTGTAGTGTTTCCATGTCAAATTGCCCTAGAGGCAATTCAGAAATGGCCTCTGAGTACAGGAGTCATTTCAATCAACAGCTAAACAAAGATAATACTTCTCCCAGTTCTACCAAAGATAGTTATGCCTCTGTTACGCAAAACAATTTGTTCCCAAAAAAGGACCAAGCTATTATTATGGAAGCTAAAGAGAGTATTGAATTAAACGAATATATCAAAGCATTTGGAGACATAACCAATCCAACGAATATCCGTTTCGCATCACGAATATCCAACAATCGAAT
>NW_017141004.1:0-340 GCF_001652005.2 Ceratina calcarata
CCACAATTTACATGTTATTACACTCGTACGCAAAATTTGTAGAAAATCGAAAAGCTAAATAGCTTTGAAATTATATTAATGTGTTCTTATTGCGTTTAGTGGAATGGAACTACATCGCCAAGAAACTAAAAAAAAAATTGTGACAGGATTTTGAAATATTGTGCAATATAGTTAATTATGTTAGAATCATATTTCATCGACTATAACGAATACTCAAAAGATAATAAAAAAATAACAACAATACAATTGTACACAAAGTGCATATTGCAATATTAAAAAAATCGGAGAAATTTCTGGTTAAAACACATTTTTTAAATTGATATTGTAGTTTACTATCATC
>NW_017141005.1:0-340 GCF_001652005.2 Ceratina calcarata
CGTCAAGCGGTACCTGTGTTACATCGCATCGTGAATAGACGACGCAATAGTAAATAACTGGTCACTTGTTCGGATGAGAGCGTCCAACGGTATAGAGAATCACGGGCCAGCCCGTTACGTTTAATTGCGATTTTTTATCCAACCAGTACTCGGGGGAAGGAACCTCGCTACGGAGGTCTCGCTTTCGAGATTTTGTTTCTTTCACGACTAGTGGTCCGCCAGCTCTTGTGACTATAACGCGGTGACCAGCGTTACCAGATTGAGCGATTTTTTTTTCTTCTGTTCTTCGCGTGCTGACCAACGTTACCAGATTGAGCGATTTTTCTCGCTACCCCTCTCA
>NW_017141006.1:0-340 GCF_001652005.2 Ceratina calcarata
ATATATTCGCTTCACTGCACCACAATAATAAATATTAAGAAGTATGTATAATGATGTGTAGTGATGAAATATAGATAATTGTTTAAAAAGGGAAAAAGTTAATTTCCCAACCGAGTCTCCGGTTCGAATTAATAATCCGCGATAATAATAATCTCGGGACCACCTATATTAAAATTCTTTTTATTTTGCCGCGTCAAAATTATAATAAAATCCAACGGTACCGATGTCAGATCAAGTATCGAAAAAATAAGATGTATACTTATTGCTCGTTTTGAATTTTGTCCCCCTAGAGGAAACTAACACATGCACGTAGCTGGCTCAGTTTCACTGATACTAGCTG
>NW_017141007.1:0-340 GCF_001652005.2 Ceratina calcarata
GCAGGTGCGCCATATTGCTGCTGAGGTGCTGCAGGTGCGCCATATTGCTGCTGAGGAGCTGCGGCGGGTGCTCCGTACTGTCTTTGAGGAAGATTGAACGCCGGACCAGCCGGTCTCCAATCGGACGACGGATAGGGCGCTTCGGCAGCCGTGGTTTCTTCTTGTCTAGCAAAATAGAATTGTCTTTGTTGAGGCCGGTTCCTCGGTGGTTCTGCGACCACCGCAGCGATGAAAAGAGCGACAGCGATGAATACCTGTAAAAAAATTAAATATTATTTATGTTAGTTTATGTCTCTCTTAAATGTTTGTTGAATTGATGTCAAGGGACAAGTTGAATGCC
>NW_017141008.1:0-726 GCF_001652005.2 Ceratina calcarata
AGAATCGTCACCTGTATTTGGGATCCTTGAGAAGAGCGTTCAAGGCTGCGTCCACGGTTTCTTCATTGATGTTATCGGGGTTCAACATGCAGGCCATATTTTTGTTCACCAATATCCTTACGTTCTTTATCTGGTCCGCGAACACAGGTATCCCTATCATGGGAATTCCGTAGTAAAACGCCTCCTGGGTTCCCATAAGGCCGCCGTGCGTTATGAACACCCGTGTATTTTTATGCCCTGCGAGAAATACGTCGGACTATTCTTTAATTCCGCCCAGTTTGATCCGGCAAATTACACACTGGCACTTCAAGCCATCTCGCGATGACATTTCATTTAATTTCCTGAGACGTGCAAGGAGAGTCGCTCCAAGAAATTTGAATTTTAAGGAGCATCATGTAGAAATAGTTTAAAAACTTCTCTGCTCGCAAACTGGGAATTTTAGAATACGTAGGAATGTTGTTTCGCTTACTCAATACAGCAATCTGTTGGATCCAGGGTAGCGTCATCACGTTGCTCGGTAAACCGGGAGGCAGTTTGGTAGTGTTCGAACATTTCATTAGGACCTTAACCGGTGCGATTTTTGCGAACGATGCGTAAAACGCTAGCAGGGCCTCCCTTGGTAGGGTTTCAATGGCCATCAACGAGCCTAACGTAAAGTATACTAATCCGTGGTCCGCTGAGTCCAGCCAATTTTTCAGTTCCTGTTGTAGGAAAACGATAATCCTT
>NW_017141008.1:769-2072 GCF_001652005.2 Ceratina calcarata
CATTTTCCTTTTTCTCGTTTGAACGTTTTTTTAAAAAAAAAGAAAAAACACTAATTCTTTTCTTAATCCAAGTTCGAAGACATTTATTTAAGATTCCACAATTGTTTTATAAAAAGAATTTTGTTTTATTGTCTGAGACCAAATTTCATATACGCTTTTCCGTTTGTTGAACCAGGTACACCATTCAGCTTCCGTATTCGTCGGCGGAATACACCAGGGTAGTGTCGGAAATGATAACACACGTGTCTTCACCTTGAAATTTGTACCGCTATATTTCACCTATTATGAATGAATTAAAGGTAATTGAATCATCAAAATTGCAAATGAGAGATATTGTTATCAGAATTGTTCGCTTGAAAGCATTATAAAATAAAATACCTGTCACAAGTAACAACTATGTTTATTTCGAGATATTCTGATAATTATTATTACAATCACATTGCCATAAAAAAGGTTCAAGGTTCTGCACTAACGATTTTCGACGATCGTCTTTTTTCCGTGTACCATTCACTATGAAACGTTCACTTCGAATGTGTTTACGAGAATTAACACATTAGGTAGCCGGAGTGAGGCACGCAGTCCGAACGGTACCCAAACCATCATCTCTCTCTCTCTCACCGTTATCTACACTTTTTAACTAGGCATGCTTCCTCCATGTAGTATATGCTCTAAGGTTAATAGTGTGTATGATGCACGCATGTAACATACTGAAATAATGTGAGGGCTTCCTGGGCCTACTGCACGATGTAGGGAGAACAGCTACAGTGGGGCACATGTACTTGGCCATGCCTCATCTAATCTTTAACTACACTTATCACGGCTGCAACAGCTGAGTGTTGCTTTTTCAGACCTCATTTGTCCGGTAGGTCCGTGGTAATTCCGGGAATGAGATAACTCTTAAACGTATAAGGTACTTTCCATTGCATGCTCTGTGAGACTCACTCTCACATCATCCGATGATTCCGATCCGCACAAGTGACACTCACGTTATCTATTCCTAGTTTCTTCCTTTACTCACACACACAGTTACTCTGTTTACATAACAGAGTAATTATTGATACTATTCATGACATTCTTGAACGATATACGACACATATAATTAGTATCGTTATGTATAGCAAGCGATGACGTAAACGATTTTATCAAAAAATTTGCATTTTTATGCGGTATATTTTGTTAATCTACGGAGACAATAATAGACGAGACAAAAATGGACACGAAGGTAATTTATGTTGCACAAACTGAGATAGTAATAATGATATTGATTAATCATTACGTAAAACATTTCTGAATATTTATGCAC
>NW_017141008.1:3486-4344 GCF_001652005.2 Ceratina calcarata
CTATATTGCCCAAAAGCAGTAAAAATGACTGCATTGTGAAAGAATAATGTGTAAAGAAATTTGTCTAAAATTAATTTTTAATATTTTTTATATTATTTACAGTCATATAACAAGTTATTAGTAAATGTTAACAATAAAAAAAATTTACTTCACTTGGGAAAAAAAATAATTTATGCATTATTATTTGTACATTTGCCTAAAAGCAGTCAAAATGACTTCCTTGGGCAATCTAGTGTTAATTACAGAAGTTTTTTCGTTGTATCTATAAAAGAAATATAGTTATAGATAAAATAAAGTTATAAGCAATTGAGTATAAAGAAAAGTGAGAGAATTGGATATGAGAATCAGGTCGAGGGTTCATTGTCAAACGGTCTGCCTCGTCATTTCGTGATAACGTTTCGTAATAGCGTTAATTAATTAGTGACGTCCTCGAAGGCCCTTTCGAAAGCGACGACCACCGCCAGACAAGCTCTCTGCTGTTCCGAATCGATCACAGCTAATGCATGCAATACGTTGTCGGGAATACCGGGCGCACGTGTTGCGAATATAACGCGTTGATAAAGAATAATCACGCGTTTGCGATATCAGGACATATCTGTCCCATTACGTCCTCGGTGAATAATTAAAAACAAACGAGAGGAGGTTTCATATCGATCCTGGAAATTGATTCTGTTTGATGTCTGATTAAACGTTTTTATTAGTACATACCTGGTACGTATCAATGCCATAATTACAGGTATGAACACTGATCAAAGAAATTATGGCATCATGAAATTTGTTTCGAAAATTTACTACGTTTGCAGGATGATTACTCGGCAACAAATTATCGTACGACGATCAGTATTTTTTTTTTTTTTT
>NW_017141009.1:0-340 GCF_001652005.2 Ceratina calcarata
AAGTTTTCTTTTTAAAAAGTATGTACATTAAAATATGATAGACAATGGTTTTGGTATCAGACTGATGTTTCATTGGTTCCTAGGCAATCGAGGCATCGATTTTTAAATTGTGTAATAAATAAAATTAGCAACGAGGGTGACTTCGGTTGTCGGGCGAAGGGTCGAGATGTAACTTAATCAGGGCAACTTCCCCCGACTTAATAAAGCTGTCTCACTTTTCGCCTCATTACCGAAATACGTAGCAAGATTTTTTCATTCGATCTTTTTACGCTCAGTTAGGTACCAAATCTTATTGTTAAGCAATTACGCAAATCAATTCCGTAAAGCTTAAAAATTAAAG
>NW_017141010.1:0-340 GCF_001652005.2 Ceratina calcarata
ATGCGCTCCACTGGTGAAGAAGCCGCACAACACCATCCAATGTATTATAATATAAGATTTTCTAATAAAGTAATATGCCGGTAAAGACTGACCTCATTAGTGTAGAATGCATATCCTGACAGCCTCACTAAGCATTCTATGCCTGTAGAGGAGCACAAAATAAGCAACTCGAGGAGCGATGACGTGGAAGGAGATGCCGAGTCGACCCCATTGCAACGAAACACGTCGAAAGTCCGCCATTACACACAAGACACAGAAATTTACGATTTACAGCTTAAGACAACACAAACTATATATAATTAATATATTAAACGGAACGAGGCGATGCACTGAATACGTG
>NW_017141011.1:0-340 GCF_001652005.2 Ceratina calcarata
ATTTTATACTGTTTTATATTTTATTTTATACAATTTTATGTATGATATATTAGATATAAGTTTTAAACACGATTAATACATGAATGAGTATAATGAAAGTATAGTTGCACTCGTGATTAGCAATGAGGAAAAGTAATCAGCCCCTGGTTCAACGCATAAAGGAAGAAAATGTATTCCTACCTCGAATTGCTCGTTCCCTCTACTAATAAACTTAATGCAACGCATATAACAGCCATAATCTTTTATGTCGCGAAAAAGAAGCTTTCATCGAGGACGCTTAAAGAATAGAGAGAAGAAACATGAACAGAATTTTTCTTAAATTATCACAAACCGTATATTC
>NW_017141012.1:0-340 GCF_001652005.2 Ceratina calcarata
TCAACGGCCAAATCAGCCTCGAAGCCCACCGCGTCGCGGAGGTCAACGACGGAGGCAGTCGGCGTCTCAACAAGGGAGAACAAGGGGGTATGACAAAGTACCTCCGGCCCCAGCCTCCGCCGCAGGCGGTTTTACGGAGGATCAGCGACTCAGCCTGAGCCGGTGCTTGGAGCAGACGTTGGAACTCCTGCGGTATTGGTAAGTGCATCACCAATTGCCTGTATCTTTTATATGTCTCGCGACGAGTTAATATTGTGTGCGATGTACCGTAATAACCGACGTACGTAAATAATACTTGATATTTTATTAGTTTTAAAATTAATAAATCTAATAGATATTA
>NW_017141013.1:0-340 GCF_001652005.2 Ceratina calcarata
AAACCCGATGGCTGGTGATACCGCAGACGTAGCAAAGATCGTTACGGTCCAACGGGCTGGTGCACGTCTCCCCGACGCAACCGACCTCCAGACAGCGAAAACGTTGTGAATTCCGCTCATGAATGATCGTGAGAGACCTACGTCTCCGGTCAAACGTCGTTGAATTAAAATCGAAGGACAGACCGACTGAGCTACCTCATTCTCACGACAAACTGAAATTCCGTGCGCGAAATGACGGAATAAACTCGACGTGTTAATTTGGCGCGATTCGGAACGTAGAATTCGTCAGCAGAAATTATTTAAAATTGCGTGCTGGATTACGAAAGAGTAGCTATCCTAG
>NW_017141014.1:0-340 GCF_001652005.2 Ceratina calcarata
TTGTACATAACTCCCGCGTCCATAGTACCCGTCAGATAACTAAAGATTCGTTTTATAGCGGACCAGTGGGATTTGTTGTGTCTGTTGAGGAATTTACTCACTAGATTAACCGCAAATGCGATATCTGGCCGTTTTGTCACAGCAAGATACATCAAAGAGCTCACGGCTTCTCTGTAGGACACATTTTGCATTCCTTCTTCCTCAGGTTCGACTGCTTTCAATAGCGTTTGTGGGTCTGCAGTGACAGGATTGGAATGTATCATATTAAATTTCCTGAGCATACCACTTGTGTACTTTCTCTGGAAGATCCGCAGTGTTTTGCTCGCTCTGTCACGATCAA
>NW_017141015.1:0-340 GCF_001652005.2 Ceratina calcarata
AAAAATTTCGTTTTTCCTCAATTACTCCTAAACCGTTGGACCTACGGGAAAATTGTATAGAATCCTTTTTGTAGACGACGATGAGATCTACAACTTCTGTCTGAAACATCTTTTTCTATCGTCAATAGTTTACGAGTTATACGAAAAAACAGTCTTTTGCAAATTACTCGTAAACTATTGACGCTAGAGAAAAAGTTTTATTTGAAAGTTATAGATCTCATCATCATCTACAGAAAAGGTCGTATGCAATTTTCCCGTAGATCCAACGGTTTGGAAGTTATTCTTAAAAAACGAAAATTTTTTCTTGGAAAATCTCGGAAATTAAAATTTTTTTTCAAAA
>NW_017141016.1:0-340 GCF_001652005.2 Ceratina calcarata
ATCTCCAGGATCCATTGTTTACTACCGTGACTCTGATTTGAGAATAATGTTTCACTATTCAAATAATATTGAAATATTTTGCATGTGTAAATTACTTAAAAATGAAAGGACAATAATTACATGCGTTATAATTACCATACGCTCGTGATTATAATTGCAGATTTCATGTGTTTATGGAAGATTTACATAGGCATGCGAAAACAAACATGAAATATCATCGCACACATAAATTCTCAAAGATCCACGCGTGCTACACAAAATGTACGCATAATTAAAAACAACAAATTGAAAGACTCAAACATTGAGCTATATAAAACATCTGGAGTGTGAACGAATGGGG
>NW_017141017.1:0-340 GCF_001652005.2 Ceratina calcarata
TCAATTTCGTTAGAAACGTAATGGATACGCTTACCATTGTTGTAGAAGCATATTGGTGTTGGTTTGCCTTGGATATAAACTGCTTCTGCTTGGCCTGGACTGATAGGATCTGGTGTAGGAAAATACCGAATTATTACCAATTCGGGTCAGGGAATTCCCTGTGCAGCTTACAGCTGTTCTAATCCGTATTGCAGACGACGTCTGCACGGCGAAAAGCGGATGAAATAAATTCTCAGAAAACTTCTTGGAATTTGAGGTATCGACGCTCATCGGTCGACACACCGTTTAGGAATAATCAGGAACCGCGGCACATGTATCATTGCCGAGAGCGGCTCTCTCT
>NW_017141018.1:0-340 GCF_001652005.2 Ceratina calcarata
AGAAGTGTGGAATTTACCGTATAATGAGGCTGTTGGTGGACTAATGTTTTCCAAGAAAGGTTTTCCTGACATCGGATAGGCTGTTAATATTGCTTCGAAAGCATTAGAGAATCCAAAATCAAACAATCGTCAATCTCCCTGGATACCGATCGACAACGAAACAATTCAATGTTCTTAAAACAATTGAATGTTTTTAAATGTAAGATCGGTATCCAGGGAGATTGACGATTGTTTGATTTTCAATCTGAGCACGATCTGAGAATAAGCATGGATCAAGTACTGACGAACGCCGAGTATTATAATATGCTCGTAATTTACGCCCAAGCTGGGTGTTCGGCGA
>NW_017141019.1:0-396 GCF_001652005.2 Ceratina calcarata
CATAATGACACATAATTTTATATAATAATTAATGATTGAGTTGTTATATTTTTTTTATTGTACGAATAAAGTCTCGTGAACAATTTATTTCGTATAATGTAATTTTTGTGGAGCAAGGGATTTTGTACTTGAACGTACACGATAACTTTCTAAGATCGATCGTGGCTCGCTTTTACGCGGCCACTCAAATCAAGGGTGAAATTATTGGGGAGCGGAACGAATTTTTGAAACGCCGCTTCAAAGAAGACTTTAATCTTCCTTGGAAGGAGGGTCGGCCAGATGAAAAAACACCGCCCCCCTTTTCACCGGACCCTCTGCACGCCCACGTCCACGCTTCGCCAAAAGATATTAATACAGTTTTTTTTTTTTAAACAATTTCATCTCAAAATTTCACAA
>NW_017141019.1:2330-3525 GCF_001652005.2 Ceratina calcarata
ATTATTTAAATTAAAAAGTGTAGCAACATTGGGAAAATCTTGAACCATAAAAATCTCAATAGAAGCAAAAAGAATACTGGCACAAATAAGATTAGTGGGAAAATTAGCATAGGATACAAAGTAGATTGAAGGGGGTGAGCTGTTTCGCCAGGGGGGTGCCGGTTGTGTTCTTTTGAGCTATCCCGGCACCCCTCTGAAGGCGAAGAGGATGGCCACCGGAGGGATTCTAGTGGGTAAGAATCCCACATAAAAATCCCTCCCACCCCCAATGGGAGGGGGGATATCTTTAGAAAAATTTCCCTTCCGTCATAAAAAAAAAAAAAAGGATACAAAGTAGATGGAACTTGGACCTCGCATATGCAATTTAAATGAAACTGAAGACAGAAATAGTGTCTGTGAGAACTGAGAATCGTGGAAAACCGAGGGAAACTTGTAATTATTTTAAATATAATTAGTAATTTTTAATTATTTTAAATTGCATCGATACACGTATCGACTAAAGGACATAAGAAGAGACGTTGTAAATAGTGTCTGAGAACTGAGAGTCGTGGAAGACCGAGGGAAACTTAGGAGTGTATAAGGTACGTGTAACTCGAGGAGACCCGGGAACGACGATACCCGCAAGATACGGCCACATTTTCGGTAATTGGATGAGCTTACCTATCGCCGGATGAGAAAGAGTAACGGGGATACGGGTGGATGGTGCCGGATAAGGCCGAAGCGATAATAACGATTCTTTGTAATATTGCTACAGCAGTACGTTCAGTATAATAGGATTACTGGCTAACCAAAGTCAGAGTGCAATCCCCATGGAAAATCCACGAACACTGAAATATTCAATACAAACATGGCTCTTCTTGTGTTCTTAATAAAATTGAAACGTGCGAGCTGTACCGCACAGCTTGAAACAATGATTCTCGACCCGTTTTCCACCCACGGAAATCGTGGTAAATCGAATGCGGATTTTTATGCGATACAAAATATTTGCGATACTCAATTGATTAATGAAATTTCGATACGCTTCTCCAATCATTAAATAAATATTACACAACCCGATTTGCAAATGTCCACCTCAGAAAGCGCATATTTTCATGCAGTTTATATGTGCCCATAATTATGAAATTGGTCTAAGTCAAAATTAAAAAAAAAATGAATTTATCACTTATTTCACAGTTTAAAATCATGTCGTGTGAAA
>NW_017141019.1:4723-5812 GCF_001652005.2 Ceratina calcarata
GTGTAATTGATACCGACTATAATCGGCACTCGTAGCGAAAGGGTTAAAAAGCCGAATCAATTCCCCGCCGCGATACTCGAGAAGCAAACGCGTCGAATTTACTGTTAAACATTCAATAATCTGTATACGTATTTATCTGTGTATCCATAAATGTTTGATTTCGAAAATCTCGGGAAATTTCAAACTCGCAGCGTGGATGTTTGATAGGAAATCGTGACTCCCGATGCGGTAACCACTTTTATATGATGGAACTTTTCATCCGTCGTCAGAGTAGCCAGCGGCTAACTTTTCCAGCAGCGCTCGTTTGGACAGAAGCGAGTCCATCGTGAAAGTTTCTTCGTGGGGAAAACGAAGGGGCAGGCTTTGTGTGAAAACAGCTGCTCGACGCAATCCAACAGTTTTACATGATTCCCTGTATCGTGTTACAAAGGGAAAGGAATGAAGGTAGCCTGCGTGACACGTGAATCATTGATAAACTGGCTGACGAAACTAAAAAAGAGGTTCGTCGAGTCAGGAGGCTTGAAATTATGGATTCATCGCTTTTCACTGGTGGTTAATGCCCGTAATTCCGAAAATGTGCTTTGAAAGGCAAGATCTTATGAATAAAAACCGAGCGCCTTCGATACCTGCTCCGTGGCTCGGTTTGAAAAGCGTCACGGGCGAAAAAACCGAGACGGAGAGATTGCCTCGCGAGGAGGACGGCAAAGTAGCTCTCGTTTCCTTTCACCCGGGGGAATTTGTGGTTAACCGTACGGAATCGGTAGTGTCGTGGAAAAGAGGGTTGTTATAAGCGGCCTACGCCACGCCCGGGTTGCCCCGCGTACCTACCAGCCAGTGTCACTGTCACGGAATCGATACCTGTTCCCTCTTACGAAATTTTATCCCGACGCTGACTGAGACGAGAAAAGCTACAGCGAGCAAACAAGATCGTCGATACACACTGTCACTCCCGAATTTACCTATTCTCTTCTACTGAAAACTTTCATACTTAAATGATATTCCGTTAGAGAAATATTCACGACGTCGACAAACGTTGCCATTGTATCATTAACACTAGATTGCCCAAGGAAGTAATTTTGACTGGTTTTG
>NW_017141020.1:0-340 GCF_001652005.2 Ceratina calcarata
ATCTGCAAACTATATTTATAAGCACCCATAAAATTAATAACTCATTAAACAATGAATATTCCTTTCTTAACATTTCCCAATTCCCTTGAGAAACTGATTAGAATACGGAGGAGGGGGGAATTTTAATTTTTCAAGTTTGCTGACCGACATTAGGATTTTAAATGCGTCGAGATTGTACCTCGTGATCTTCCGTTGATAACCTCTCATTTAATATTCGCCACCCTCTCGTTTCCGAGATAACCATCGCGGCGCGTTTACGTAATAAAAAAGGAAACTAGTCCAATATAAGACAGCAAAATTATTCCGCGTGATTGCTTTTTGAAAAATTAAACTCATATCC
>NW_017141021.1:0-340 GCF_001652005.2 Ceratina calcarata
CTGGATATGAGATATTATTTATAATATATTATATAAACAGTGAAAACAACCAGACGTGTAACTGAATGTGAATATCTATCGAATGTAGAAAATATAAAATAAGCCTTACTATGTTTATATAAATTTAAATATTATTGTTTTGTAGTTGATCATGGAAGAAAATTAATGTTGTATGAACCCTTACATAAAAACAATAACAAAGCATTGACATTTTAACAATTACTGTATATTACATTAATAAAACACTGTACACAATTTTAGAAATTTTGCAAGCCTATTAAAACAGTTATTTTATCTTGAATTCTTGTGTCGAATGACAGAATTTTGTAATTTTGTATAA
>NW_017141022.1:0-340 GCF_001652005.2 Ceratina calcarata
CCCGCCTCTCCGTCATCGCGATTCATCCCCTTATCCAACTTCGTTCTCGCCTCGTAACATCGATTTTTTTTTTTTTTTTGCATTTTACACGCATGTCGGATTTAGCTCGCACAGAATCGACCAGGGATGTTTTTAACTATTATTTATCTCTTCGAAAATCCACTTCTCACAATTCTAATCCATCGCAAACATTTCGCCAGTTCAATCCTACTTGGAAATTGTTTAGAAGAAGAGACGAACTTTAGATAGAAATCTGTTGGAAAATAAACGTGCATTTCGTACTTCGTTACAGAAGTTATGGCAGTCCAATGCTATTTAGAAATTATTATAAAAAATAGAC
>NW_017141023.1:0-340 GCF_001652005.2 Ceratina calcarata
ACCATACTTTTGTTTGTGTCTCTTTTTCATAATTCGTATTAATTTTTCATTTTGTTCATAAAGTCGCTCAAGTTTTTTAAATTTCGTTAGTAAATCAGTCTTGGAATCCATCTTCTATATTATTTTTCTAATTTCGATGATTACTTTCTTGTTCAATTATTTGTAGGTTCAAAGTACTGTGTTGATCACTGCTCATATGTCTTGTTCCTATTAGTTAATCTGTAACTAATAAAAACTTTACAGAAATATTAGCTAAAGTACAACTTTGTTTTAAAAATGAAATATAAAATTTGAAGACTTATCATGATTTTCTTCGATTTGAGATTCAATGCCAAGTTAC
>NW_017141024.1:0-340 GCF_001652005.2 Ceratina calcarata
ATATTATACATTTATATAATTTTCTTTTACCAATTACAGTATATGTAAGCAATTCTTTATACGCTTAAAGATGATCGTGAATTTATATAAAATTGATGTCCGGAAAATAAAAATGTAAGGACATAAATACAAGCTGCAATCCAACAGTTATATGCATTCTGTTTGTAACCTCTGTCAGCTGCAGCATAAAAACTTGTAGCATCTTCAAACTCCTCTGTGAATGGTATATCTTCTATTAAAGCTACACTTTTTGTGTAGAAAAATATTCCCATTAGGAGCTGAAAGTAGAATGTGATACATTTCTGTAGTATGTTGTATACACAAATATATAAAAATGTAG
>NW_017141025.1:0-340 GCF_001652005.2 Ceratina calcarata
ATCAATTCATGGGTTTTTTGAAAAATTATAGTCACTTAAAATTTGCATGTACTCTTATGGTGGTAATCAGCAGTAACCCAAAGAAAACTGTCTGGTATTTGGTGTGCATACGCGAAGGTCGAAGACACAACTGACTTGAGGAAATACAAGCCTAAAAAGTCTGGAATTTTTTACGTCTTTTAGAATATAATTCGATATTTTTCGATATTTTTCGATATTTTGACAAAAAAAAAATTTCCGATTTTTCCGAGATTTTTCCAAAGGGGTACCCCTTCAGATTTTGCGAAATTTTCGTTTTTTGCCAATAACTCCCAAACGGATGGAGATACGAAAAAATTGC
>NW_017141026.1:0-340 GCF_001652005.2 Ceratina calcarata
TCGAGCGAAGCGATTTCTCGCTTCGAATGCGAATTAAGAATTGTTTGAATTTCCTTTAAGAGGATTAGAGCTATCGATCCTTTTGTCGAGAACAAGGAGGTACGAGGTATCTCGATCCTTATTCATCGTATTCAATCCACATAAACACCTGCGAGAGGTATAAACTCGCAGACGATAAGTCGACACGTGTAACCGTGAATAATCGACAATTTCGGTTTTTCTGAATTACAGAGACTAGAAAACTAAAGGAAAAACCCAACCAGGAGGACCAGGGCCGGATCGCCGTCGGGCTTCTGTCTTTTTTTTCTTGCTTTTTGATTTCATTTGTAATTTAAGGGTG
>NW_017141027.1:0-340 GCF_001652005.2 Ceratina calcarata
ATTCATACGAATGAATAAACTCAATAATAATTCTTATCAGTTCATAGAATTTTGTTTCAGTTTGTAACAGTAAGTATCGGAAATTTATGCGCGTGAGATATGTTTCACTAGACGATTATTTACTATTATTGTCTCCTTAACTATCCGAGTTTTACAGCTCTTTTGGTTATAAAAATATATTGGAATGTTGTACCCCATAAATTCCTATAGCGCTTTATTTTCCGAAACTTCTGAATGGAAGAGTTCCAAGTTTCACATTTGTCACTCAATGCTGTCTGCCAAACAACTTTGAAGTTATAGCAGCACAGATGCGACGCTTCCAGATATTTACCCCTGTAAA
>NW_017141028.1:0-340 GCF_001652005.2 Ceratina calcarata
TTAGGTTAGGTTAGATCAGGTCAGAGGTTAGGTTGCTTTGCTCGTTTGGAATTTGGGCCAATTTTATTGATGATAACCGATGGAGTCCAGCAACAGCTGCAGGACGACGGGTCGTGCAGGACCTGGAAGACCTCTGACGATCAAAGATGCCACGAAAAAGGTCGGATCCTACGGTTGCTATCATTTTTTTAGCACAATTAGAGAGAAAGCGAAAGAAATTTCAGATTGCCATAATTGGAGTCTAGCTCAGGTTTTGACAGATGGTACGGGCCCTAGCAAATTGCCGCTTAAACTCCTCGCCCCCTTGACGTGCGAAGGTCTACCGGGACTGCTTTAGTTC
>NW_017141029.1:0-340 GCF_001652005.2 Ceratina calcarata
AAATAACCGAACCGCGAATCGAATTTATGAAATTAATATCCGATTTTTAAACACAGTTTCATAGAAAACTGTTGCGGAGTGAACTTCAAAGTGAGCTTACGTATTCTTTTAGTGATCGAGGAAGAGGACAACAAAAGCGTTAAACGGAAATTAGAAGCAGGAATATATTCAATAATAGCTCCTAATCAATAATAGCAAAAAAAAATGGAGTATGGGAGAAGTTCAACACATTGAAAGATATTAGTGCTGATAAAGTATTAGATTTCGTGGAATGCAAGATATGCTAAATAGTGTACAAATACAAATCATCGAGCGGAACGTCTCACATTTTGCGACATAA
>NW_017141030.1:0-6209 GCF_001652005.2 Ceratina calcarata
ACTCGCGAATCGTTCAGGATTATGTTGCATTCGAGCTAGTGACGAATAGAGATAATCGGCTCGTATCGAGGGGAAGTGTTCAGACATAGAATTTAGGTTAGGCGCTACAAATCATATTCGTGGCGTGATCCAGATTTTCCGTTTCCGTTTTTCAGTTATTGAACACGAGGGGAACTATATTATACTTAAGTGATAGTAAATCAGATATCGTACACGTCACGTTTAGGATGTATAGTTGATACAGATTCACAAGTTTATTTAACTTTGTTTCTATTTTGGCACTGACTTTAAAACAATTTATTCTATCATTTATGACATACCTTTGAAGTCGGCCTTTTACTTTTTTAAAAATTTTATTCCCAATTTTATTGTGATAGAGCGTGTGAAAGGTATCCGATTTGACGTGAAACTAGCGAGGTTGTCCTGAAGTACGATATAACTCACATGCAACACCTATCACATACTTGAAACTGAAACTTTACTGAAAATTGATTTCCCCTCTTTGACCTCCGCTTCATCCAGCAGCTTAAGCTGCCATTCTCATTCTCCAAGCCGTCCTCTTGAAACCTGTTATTTCTTATTCTCTCAGACCATTAACCCCATCTTTTAATCCACTATAATACATCGATCGAACTTTTATTCGGGAAGATTCTCTATGGAGAAATCACTTATTCTTCTGATCGTTTCATTTCCACGACACGACAGTTAAATAGTCACGTTCCTCGAATCGAGGAGGAGAAGAGTCAGAAGTTGTGATACACTCATTCAATGGAACTGCGATCGAAAAATGACTTGCGCGTCTAGCCTGAAAGTGCGGAAGGGAAGAAAAGAGATAGATAGGCGTGGAGGGATTAAGAGGAAAATCGCTTTGACGCAACAAACGATGCTTAGCCGCAGTTCCAGCAAAAACGAGGAGAAAACATTTCTCACCACGCGCGCGATTCTACGTAGATACATGCAGTAGCAGCGCAGTACGCATACAAGCGTCACGGAGACGGCGGAGAACTCGTTGAAAGATTTCGTTAGCAACGCGGATAGGATGGCCGTTTGAATGTCCTGAGTGCTGGATAGGTGAAACTTTCCTTTTCTTCGTTCGTTAATTTAGGTGATAGGAGGGAGACATTCGCTCGATCAAACTACAGCAATTCCATTTTTTTTGTCGAGAGTTTTATTTCACAACGGTGAGAAAATTTGTAAAATTTTATGAATGATAATTGAGAAATAGTTTGCAAAAGAGAAAGTTGAATTTTTTAAGTGTACAATGACGGTACAGAATTAAAATAATTATATTTCTTGCAGAATATTAGCTTCTTTTAAAAGATTTAAAAACCATCTTTCACTGATAACTGGGAAGTTTGCGCCACTGTGACCCAACCTCGAGAATGAATTAAATAATTATATACAGCGTGTCCCAGAACTAATACTACGCCCGAAAATGGGGAGGAGCTTATTACGGTAAAAACGAGATTTGTTCCTTTTTACTCGATAACGAGAGAGAGTTCCGTAGAGACTCGGTCGTCGTGATAGGTAAAGGAGTAGTCTTCGTGAAGATTCTAACTGCTCTAACGTTTATTTGTTCTTGGGATGCATCTTTTATACAGTTTTTGGGTGCTAGAGGCGCACCAATAGGGTGAAAGTTAACGAAGTAGGGGTTGTTTGTGGATGGCCGCTTTTCCAAGAAAACCGAAAATGGTTTTCCTACTTATCTGCCCAGAGATGTAACTGAGGCGCCGTACGGGCACCGTCCTGCCGTCGCCGGGTGGTTATCGGGTTTTCGAGCTATACTTTATTGCGTCGATTTTAAACAACATTTTCCTTCGCAAAGAAGTTATCCGAGACATGGTTATCGAGTTATTAACGAAAATCCGCATCCGGAACGTGTTCCGGTTAACGTGAACAGATCGGAAATGGAAAGCGATGCAAGACTAAAAGAACACCCCGGAAACTCTGACGAGCCGAAAACCGAGCCCGAAACAGCTGGTGTCCCGACAACAGAAACCCCGACGACCTCGTACGATCAAAAAGGACAAAAAACACACACCATCCACTATCCCGTATAACTCCTTTATTAGATACATTAATCTCGCACTCATCCCAATCATCACCTTGACAATAAAATCACAATTCACAACTATTACAAAAGAACAAAACTACAAACAACTCCAAGCGCCACATCCTATCAGGTGACAGGTACATCAAGGGATCGAATGATGGAGCAGGCCTGTAAACGCTCCCCCCTCGAATAGCGAGGGACCGCTGTGACCTGAACAGCCCCGCAGGCACTCCCGCAAACCAGGGATCTCAAATGGTGGACCTCGAACAGAGCGGTCCTGTAGACACTTCGGACCCACCTAAAAACAGAAAGGATATAAACACAATAAGATCGTTCAAAGAACGTACACCTTGATAAGAACATCCAATCCAATACGCAACCAGGACGAGACTCTATGCGAGACCCTATATTCAAGACCCCCCCAACATAAATTACACCACATTGTTTCACCCCGGGATGAACCCAACGAAAGGTCAATAGATAAGTGATAACACCTTACCATCCCCCACTCAAAACACATCCTTTATCCTAGATGCCCCTCTGGGAACCAACCCACACACCTGTAAGAGACGGTGCAAGCGTCCACCAGGCCGACTCACAGGAACTGGCAGCCCCACACAAAAACTAGGACAACACGAAATACACCTCAATTAAACAAACACGAGCCAACACAAATAAAAAGTTAATAAACTGAAACACCCGCATACCTGGTCGTCCCTCGAGTCACACCGAAGACGAAGGCGCCAGACAAACCGCCCAGTCATCCTCCGGGGCGCGACAATATTAATCAGAGTTTCAAGCTAAACAAAGCTCCATACAACCTGAAACAAGCAGAGGGATGTTAGCCTCAGACATCGGAGAAATCTCTAACAACGCCAGGGCTTAAAAAATTCTACGCGTGGTCATTACAATTATAAAGAAAATATCTCGAAAACAACGAGGCAGCACTACAAGTTGGCTACCCCGTGACCACAACCGCAAACATCGAAATGCGTAGCCTTAAAAAAAACCAATTGAAGAACAAACTTCGAATGACAAACCTAAACAAGAATAAATTACTCTTAGAAACCAGAACCACTAGGAACAATGAAATTGACATGCCCAATAAGATAAATACGGGCGACCGTAAACCAGTAAACGCGCCACCACCAAGTAAATCAAACCATGATGAAATATAACGCACCCCACAGAAACCTGACAAACTGGCAAGCAGAACAGATACCCCTTATCATGATGTGACGAGCTGATCCAGGCTTCGCAATCGGTCGGCCAGCCTCCGGGAGCAATCTGGTGAGTAAAGACGGTCTCTCTGCCCCTGAACGAAAAATAATAAAGTACAGAATTAAAGTTAACTCACTGCGTCCACACTCCACCCGCCTACCCAACACCAACCAAACAAACCCGTCAACCCTAAACCACGAATTAACAAACGAAAGAACGTTAAAACAACGAAAACGGTCCTAGATATCGATAACCGGAAACCACACAGACACCGGATCCGACCCATCGAACGGCCCGGAAAACTCCGAACAAGATCACCCATCACGGATAAAACACCAGGAAACCTACAGGAACGAAGCCACAGAGCATCCTAGCCAAACGGCCCGGAAAAGCGGGCTGACGGCCGACAGGGGCGCGCACCCAGACCCAAACCCGTCGCTCGTCCGCGAACTCACGCGAACCAAGCGAACGCAAGAGCCCGAACCACGCATCAAAAATGATAACAGTAAACAACGAAAACGACCGCGACCCCAAAAAAAAAAAAAACTCGGAAACCGGAAGTCGCACAGACACTGGACCCGACCCATCGGGCAGCCTGAGAAACTCCGAGCAAAAGCACCCCCCGTGGACAGTACATTGGGAAGCAAACGGAAACGGAATTACGAAGAATCGGAGCCATGTGGCTCTCAAGAGCAACCAGACGACCGACGATGGCACAAGTACCGACCCCGACCCATCGAACGATCCGAAATTATGCAAACCAGGGTGGCCCGGAAAACCCCAATCGACGAGCCGGCCCCAAAAACGGCAATAAACGACGAAATACGCTCACGGCCCCAGGACGGTCCCCCGAAACCGGAAGCTACGCAGACACCGAACCCGACCCACTGAATAACTCAGGAGACTCCGAACAAAAGTATTCCCTATCACTGGACCACACAACAATAAAAATAAACCCTCTAATTACAAATAACACCGAGACATCGGTATCGAGGCCGAAAATAAAAACACAGCTGACTGCAAATGAGTATTCACAATTAAAAACGGTGAACCTGAAATAAACGAAATACAAAGCACGCGTTACCACCTGAGGTTCCAGCCAAGAGTACATGGTTAACTTCGATAAAGCACTTGCACCGGCTGCCAGAGCTCCAAGCCTTCAATCTACTGCAGCACCTGCAAACAAACATAACCTATCAATTCACCATACGAACGTCGAAACGACACTTCTAAATGGTATACTAGGAGAAAACCCATACAAAGGCCCCAGAAGGCGTAGACGACGCCACATCCCCGCGTATGTTACCACATCCATAAAATGTCACATGTCACTCCCTTCGCATTTCTAGGTATAACCCCGCATCTAATTCTTCGCACGATAACCCCTTCAACAGAAATAACTCCAGCCAACAAAAACCTGGAAATGACAGGAACTAAGTAGCCACAACCAATAATTACCCTATACAAACAATAAACAACCAACCACTCAACAAAAAAGAGCCACCATTCCAATACATATCAATATTACTACACACACATATAATCTCTCGCTCGAACAAATCACATCGTATATGTATACACATGCATAACCTCTCGCTCGAGCAACAGCATAGAATACGCAGAGAGAGACAGAGAGCGCTCACTCCGGGGCCTCCGCACCCTCCACGCTAGTGCTGCACCTGGCGATCAACTCGGGAAGGGGGTCCACCGCAGCATACTCCGGAACCTTTTAGCAAAAATCTGCCCTGCCCGACCCTACTGGGGCATAGACAAACATCGAGGTGAGGCCCACCGCAGTACGCACGCGGTGAAGGCCGTACCGGGCAGTACAAAAGACAAAATCTAGAACCTTCTAGCTCCCAACTGGACAAATATAACTACTTTACTTAAACCTAGTTGAACATGGTCTATAATCACGATGACAACAGGCAAACGAGGAACTTGACGTCTCCCGCCGACTCCACAACTTTCAGGAACCTCTGTTCACGAGGCTATAATACTTATCATATTATTGCTAATTAAAACCATGAACGAGAGCAACGTAAGAAGGACCCCGCTGCCCATTTATCACCACCTCAAGAAAGGATCAATTCTCGGGGGACTTCACGACTTTCTAGGAGTCGTATCAAAAAGCTAGAAACAAGTTTTCCTTTCACAACACACCACCACTTTATATACACCGACCTAACTACATACCATTAAAGTAAAACATATCCAATATGAAATCCAAATCAATCATATTCTACTTTATATACTTAAGAAAACAACAACACTCCCTCAAATAAAATATAACCGATCATCACATTACTACAAAGAAAAGAAAGAAAACTGGCCATGTTCTAAGAATTTATATAAGAAAACTGTTATCGCAAATATTTGTATAATTACACAAAAACAAATTACATAATGCTATTACAAGGTTAAATTATATTTACAATTTTTCTCCTACATAACAGAATAAAATTAATAATAAATATCCTGCATAAAATAGTCGTCAGACCATTGAAAATAGGTTTCTTGCGAATCCAGAATCAGCATCGAAATAACAGAAATTACCGAGGTTCTGATAAAAATGTAGTACCATCAATACGGAAAATTTGAAGAATATCGTTTATCAACTACAGGAAGATATATAAAGTCCTATGACTGGTATTACACATAAAGTGTTCAATCATGTTATATCAATTGGAGAACTTTCCGAAAAAGCCCAAGAAGCAAATAAGAAATATATGAAATACAGACAAAGGAGGACATACCTCACGAATTAATCAGGCTTGATCATATTGCGAGAAACGGATGCGAATACTGAAGATTCAAAACGGATAGCGAGAACGAGGAGGTAGATGCTGAAACATAAAGGCAAAATTATTTCTTAATGCCAGGATAAGACGAACATATAAATATTAATAACATTCTTATTTAATCAGTTCATAGC
>NW_017141030.1:10456-17961 GCF_001652005.2 Ceratina calcarata
AAAAATGATAACAGTAAACAACGAAAACGACCGCGACCCCAAAAAAAAAACTCGGAAACCGGAAGTCGCACAGACACTGGACCCGACCCATCGGGCAGCCTGAGAAACTCCGAGCAAAAGCACCCCCCGTGGACAGTACATTGGGAAGCAAACGGAAACGGAATTACGAAGAATCGGAGCCATGTGGCTCTCAAGAGCAACCAGACGACCGACGATGGCACAAGTACCGACCCCGACCCATCGAACGATCCGAAATTATGCAAACCAGGGTGGCCCGGAAAACCCCAATCGACGAGCCGGCCCCAAAAACGGCAATAAACGACGAAATACGCTCACGGCCCCAGGACGGTCCCCCGAAACCGGAAGCTACGCAGACACCGAACCCGACCCACTGAATAACTCAGGAGACTCCGAACAAAAGTATTCCCTATCACTGGACCACACAACAATAAAAATAAACCCTCTAATTACAAATAACACCGAGACATCGGTATCGAGGCCGAAAATAAAAACACAGCTGACTGCAAATGAGTATTCACAATTAAAAACGGTGAACCTGAAATAAACGAAATACAAAGCACGCGTTACCACCTGAGGTTCCAGCCAAGAGTACATGGTTAACTTCGATAAAGCACTTGCACCGGCTGCCAGAGCTCCAAGCCTTCAATCTACTGCAGCACCTGCAAACAAACATAACCTATCAATTCACCATACGAACGTCGAAACGACACTTCTAAATGGTATACTAGGAGAAAACCCATACAAAGGCCCCAGAAGGCGTAGACGACGCCACATCCCCGCGTATGTTACCACATCCATAAAATGTCACATGTCACTCCCTTCGCATTTCTAGGTATAACCCCGCATCTAATTCTTCGCACGATAACCCCTTCAACAGAAATAACTCCAGCCAACAAAAACCTGGAAATGACAGGAACTAAGTAGCCACAACCAATAATTACCCTATACAAACAATAAACAACCAACCACTCAACAAAAAAGAGCCACCATTCCAATACATATCAATATTACTACACACACATATAATCTCTCGCTCGAACAAATCACATCGTATATGTATACACATGCATAACCTCTCGCTTGAGCAACAGCATAGAATACGCAGAGAGAGACAGAGAGCGCTCACTCCGGGGCCTCCGCACCCTCCACGCTAGTGCTGCACCTGGCGATCAACTCGGGAAGCGGTGATAAGAAAGGACTACCTGGTCTGGCTCGCGTTCCATTAACGTACAATTTGCTCAAACTCCGGAAATAAAAAAAATAAGTTCAGAAGTGAAGTTTCTAAGTTAATGCGTTGTCACACATTAATCGAAATTAACTTCAAACATTTGGTCCTTCGAGCCGGATTTGCTCGCAAATTGGCGACTTCCATCGACGCGCGAGTGCAAAGTGCATCGACCACCGTGTGGAACATCTAGAACGTGAACGGTCGAACGATTTCCAGGACAGCAAAGTGGTCAACATCATCTAGGATAAGTTAAAAACTTTATTCAAATATCCGTTGCGTGACGGTTGCATTTGAACGCGCAAAGTAAACAGAGGTCGCGCCGACCTTTCGCATCGCGAATACAAAGACAAAGGTGGCAAAAAACGAGTCCGATCAAACCGTCGCGAGGAGTTTTCGTTTTCTTTGTGTATGCTGTTTTTTGCTTTCGCGACCGTAATAATTTGAACTGAAATGAACTTTCATAAACATGAATTCAAATACGTTCGACGAACTATTACGCGAGCAAGAAGAGATCGCTGGCCGAATACAGCGATTCTGGCTAAACGTAACAAAACTCGGCAAAGAACGAATCACACGTTCAGTTATAGAGCAACGCCGGACCCTCTTAGAGCGGTATTGGAACGCGTTCTTTGAAAGTCATCGACAGTTAATGCGCTGTAAAGAGGCGAGCAACAGTGTCTACGTCCAACAAGACACGTTCGCTAATGTGGAAGAAGCGTATCTTCACGCCGCAAGCATGCTAGCGCAGGTCTTGGCCGAGTGTTCGTCAAAGGGCGAACCTACTGCATCCACTTCGGCAGCGCCTCAGCCGCAATTGCCAAAAATTGCGTTGCCGACCTTCTCGGGAGACCCCTTGCAATGGGAGAGCTTTCGAGATCTATTCAAGAGTCTGGTTCACGACGTGCCCCAGCTCTCGGACGTGAGGAAGCTGCTATATTTAAAATCTAGCCTCACTGGAGCAGCAGCCGAGGTTATTAAAAATACCCCAGTAACCGATGCCGGGTATCGCGGAGCCTGGGAAGATTTGGACGCGCGTTACGGCAACTCACGTATTCTGTCCTTCTCCCACCATCGCAATCTTCTGTCTTGCCCATCCGCGAAACACCAATCCTCCGCGGAATTAAAGAGACTCTTGGATACCTTCCGGCAAACAATTCGAGCCTATTCCACTCTGCGCAAGCCGGTTGAAGCCTGGGACGAATGGTTTATGTACTTGCTTAGTCAGAAGCTTGATAAGGTGACGCACATGGCATGGGAAACATCCCTTACCCAAAGCCGGGACATTCCGAGTTTCCAACAACTATCCCAATTCCTAGAAAACCGAATTCAAGCGTTAGAAGCCGCCCAGTTGACCGATCCGTCTTTCGCGTCTACGGCGAATAAGCAATCGTTACCCCGGGCGCGAGATGACAAGCCGCGAAAAAATGAATCCACTATACTGACTTCTTCGGCTAAACCCGTGGCTTCTCGGAAGTGTCCCTTATGCTCCGGAACGCACTCGCTTGGTTACTGCGCCAAGTTCAAAGCCCTGACAGCTCTACAACGTCGAGATCGAGCCCAGCAGTTGAAAGCCTGCTTCAACTGCCTGAGTATAGGTCACGCAACTTCCAAGTGCCCGTCGACTCACTCCTGTCTTGCGTGCAACCAGCGTCATCACACGCTGCTACACGATACCTTGGGAGACGATTCAAAAAGGACGACGGTACGGGAAGTAACTCCAGCGTTTCAAACCGCTGGTCTGACGGAAGATGCCAACGCAGCTGTTTCCATGACGGTCACCGCGAGATCCACAGCTCTGCTGGCCACTGCAAAGGTGCGAGTCGAAGGTCCGACTGGAGACTTCCTGGACCTCCGTGCACTTCTAGATACCGGGTCAGATATATCCATCGTGAGTACCTGGGTGGTGCAAGCCTTGCGCCTCTCACGGCGACCGGTCCGGGTGGCCATTTCTGGAATCCAGGAAAAGGAGAGCGGTATATCGAGTTCGGAGGTAGACATACTGGTACGGTCCAGAATAGATCCGGGCTTCAGTCTACCGGTGCGAGCCTTGGTCCTTCGTAAGCTCACTTCTTGCTTGCCATCGCAGCCAGTATCATTAAAATCCTGGCCACACTTGGCGGGGCTAACGCTGGCGGATCCGGACTTCGGACTTCCCGCCCGCGTTGATTTAATTCTTGGCGCTGATGTGTGTGGCGAGCTGTTACAGGACAGTTCGCGTCATGGACCTCGCGGGACTCCGATTGCCAAACAAACTCCCTTCGGCTGGGTATTGATGGGGCCTGTTCCAGATGACTCCAGTCAAAATAGCATGACCGTCCGCAGCCTTCATTGTCGTTCCGAAGAGACGACGAATTCTATTCTTCAACGTTTTTGGGAGTTGGAGGAGCTAAATTATCCGCCCCCCTTGAGTGAGGAAGATGAACGCACTGAGCAGCATTTTAAAGACACGCACGACCGGCTACCTTCCGGTCGGTACAGGGTCCGATTGCCGTTCAAACTGGATCCAGAAAAGAATCTGAGTCATTCTCGGGCAACCGTACTCCGACTGCTGTTAAATTGCGAGCGGCGTGTTGCCAACAATCCCGCTTTAGCCTCAAAGTATGAGCAATTTATGGAGGAGTACCTCTCGTTAAAGCACATGGAGCCGGCGAAGCAATCGGAGACTCGTAAGTCATACTACCTCCCGCATCACGCGGTGACAAAGAAGCACGATCCCTCTGGAAAGCTTCGGGTCGTCTTCAACGCTTCTTTTCCTACTGCGACGAGGTATTCGTTGAACGACTGCTTAGCGGCCGGTCCTAAACTGCAGTCGGATTTATGGATGGTCCTAACCAGATGGAGGCTTTATAAGGTGGTATTCACTACCGATATAGTAAAGATGTTTCGGCAGATTCAGGTACATCCTGAGGACACGGATTGGCAGCGAATCCTTTGGCGCATTCGCCCGGACGATCCAGTCCAAGATTACCGACTGACCACCGTCACATACGGCACAGCTTGTGCGCCATTTTTAGCCCTCCGAGTACTTCGTCAGCTGGCTGAAGATGAGAGAGAGCGTTATCCTGCTGGGGCGAATATTATAGAGAGCCACTCTTACGTGGACGACATCCTCGCAGGCGCCGAAGATGAAAACCAGGCTCGATCGCTGAGAGAGGAAGTAATTTCCATCTTCAGGGCCGGAGCTTTTGAGCTCAGCAAATGGGCCTCGAATATGCCGGAGTTAAAGGAACAGGACTCGGATTCTCGTCTGTTTCAGGACGTTGCTGGAGTTAGCACCCTGGGAGTTCTATGGACCCCGGAAAGAGACACCTTCTCTCTGCGGGTGCTTCCTGCAGTGTCAAAACAACCCGGGTATACCAAACGCAAAATTCTTGCTGAAATTGCAAGTTTCTTCGACCCGCTAGGTTGGGCTGCACCGGTCTTGATCTATGCCAAGATATTGATGCAAGACCTCTGGATTCTGGGAGTCGAGTGGGATCAAGAACTCCCCGAAGAGGTGCGCTTACAATGGTGTCGATTCCGGACTTCCTTGGACCAGCTCGACGCTTTGTCCATTCCCCGTTGGACAAATTATTCGAAGAGTGCGCGGAGCGTAGAACTTCATGGCTTTTGTGATGCTTCACAAAGAGCTTATTCCGCCGCGGTGTATATGAGAGTGGCATATGCGGAAGATACCTCTACCGTTTTACTTGTCGCCAAAACCAAGGTCGCTCCGGTCAAGGCGGTCAGTGTACCCAGACTGGAGTTGTGTGGAGCGGTACTCCTTGCCAAACTTCTCGTGACCGTGAAGAATGGACTCGACGTTACCACGACAATCACAGCGTGGACAGACTCGAGTGTGGCACTCTGCTGGATCAAAGGGCATGCTTCGTTGTGGAAGCCGTTTGTGGCTCACAGAGTAGCCACCATACAGGGCCACATCCCATCTAATTGCTGGAGACATGTGGGGACAGCTAGTAATCCCGCAGATTTGGCGACCCGAGGTATCCAACCTTCCGAACTTTTGTCTTCGGATCTATGGTGGAAAGGACCACCTTGGTTACAGGCTTCGCCTGCTGCGTGGCCGGCTCCGATGTTACAGGATCCAAAATCAGCGGAGTTGGAAAGGGGAACCGCCCAAGTACACGCGGCTCAAGTTAAAACGCAGCATCAAACAGATCCGCTTCTGAACCGATTCTCCACCCTTTCCCGCCTCCTCTCAGTCATTAGCTACTGTTTCAGGTTCAGTCGGCTAACCAAAGGGCAACCTGCGGAAACGGGTTTTTTGAGAGCTGCAGAGCGCGCCTCAGCTCTTCGAGCGGCGCTACGTATCTCTCAAGCCACGACGTTTCCAGACGAGATTGTCCAGCTTCAACGGACAGGGAAACTACGGCCGAAGTCACCGCTCGCCGCTTTGCAGCCTTTTCTGGATGATGGCGGACTATTAAGATTGGGAGGAAGGCTTTCCAACGCACCGCTTCCTTACAATGAACAACACCCGATCATTGTAGCAAAAACCTGCCCTTTAGCTACGCTTTTGGTGAAGGATGCTCATCTGCGACTTCTCCACGGGGGTCCGCAGGAAACCAGAAGCCTCCTCGCCCAGAAATTTTGGATATTACGGGGGAGAACGTTGGTGCGAGCTATTATCAAAGGATGCGTGCGTTGTGCCCGGTTCAGTGGAAAGCCTGCCAGTCAACTGATGGGTCAGTTGCCAGCAGCGCGTGTGACTCCCCAGCGAGCGTTCCTCTCCACCGGAGTGGATTATGCTGGGCCTATCCTGCTTCGAACATCCGCAGGACGGGGCCACAAAGCATACAAGGGCTATATCTCGCTCTTCATTTGCCTAGCTACAAGGGCAATCCATCTCGAGGTCGTGTCGGATATGTCAGCCTCGTCATTCTTAGCAGCCTTTCGTCGATTCGTTAGCCGTCGAGGTCGTTGCACAACCCTGCTGAGCGACAACGGCACGGTGTTCCATGGGGCCGACAGGGAACTGCGAAACCTCTTCAACGGAGCTTCGGATTTCTATGGCGAAGCGGCAGCCGCTCTTGCAGCCGATGGGACGGATTGGAGCTTCATCCCGCCACATGCGCCTCACTTTGGCGGTCTATGGGAGGCAGGGGTTAAAACCGTAAAATATCACTTGAGGAGAGTCATCGGCGATTCCAAACTCACTTTTGAAGAAATGTCGACCCTCCTTTGCCAAATCGAAGCTTGTGTTAACTCACGACCGCTGCACGCGCTTTCGGATGACCCATCCGATCTGTCGGCACTCACACCCGGTCACTTTCTAATTGGGGAGCCACCATCCGTTGTTCCAGAACCCGAGGAGGAGCCGAACCGCTCGGCTTTGTTGTCCCGTTGGCGTCAAATAACACAAATGCGCTCCCATTTTTGGCACCGCTGGAGGAGGGAGTATATTCAACACCTCCAACAATTGACAAAATGGCGCCAACAACGAGAAAATCTGAAGGTCGGGAACCTTGTCCTCATACGGGACGACATATTACCTCCGACAAAGTGGAAGATGGGACGCGTCGCTGAGTTGCACACTGGGCAGGATGGATGCGTTCGAACGGTAACCGTCCGAACGGAGACGGGCTCGCTGTTACGGCCCATCGTGAAGCTTTGCCTCCTACCAGTCGCTGACGAAAACGACAACTCGCGGTCTCCGCCGGGCTCACCGGTAACGTGAGACTATTCAAGTTACATGCATTTTCCCGTGACTGAGCTCACGGCGGGCGGTTCGCTGTCGGCAACCCCCAGTTTCTTTAGTTGAACACTTATCATTATGAATAGCATTTGTAAATTTGTACTTTCTTTTCTTTTAAGAGACAGGGCCCCACTAAATGTGATGGTCTTGTCTTTGCCCTGCAAAGAGGCGGGCGGTATGTTCGAGCAACGGACGTATGTTTTAAATCCGACATCGGTGACGACCGCGAGCGTTGCGTTTCTCCCGCTCCGACTACCTACGTAGGCCGGCGAGGTAGACGGGGGGGTCGGTGTGGCGCCAAACTTCGGCGATATTCGCGAGCACCGATGATCGATCGCTATCGATCAGTTACTCTGGTTACAGCCTTTGTTATGAGTGAACGTCCTTTTCTTAAAAGTCGTTATTTTCTTTGCGAACGAAATGCTTCGCTGCCGAACAGTGCTTCGGAATCTTTCCATATTTTAAATAATTGGTTTTAAGAGACTTGTACAGAGAATTAATAGTATTAAGTGTAAATACAGTGCTAAAATAAGACATTTAAGTTTTGTTAAATAAGAAAAG
>NW_017141030.1:18950-19641 GCF_001652005.2 Ceratina calcarata
ATTTATACGAGACACGAAGCTGTATCTTTTGTCGGCGGTCCTCGTCCTTAACGGCGAGACCTGTAAACAGACAAATCAACCGCGACAAATTAAACTTGCGTATCGGTCTTCAAAAGTGGACTGTATGATGGAGGGGGGTGCAGCCCAGTCGCTTGCGACATCGAACGCAGACAACAATACATGTATGATGGAGGGACTCCTCCGCTAGGTGGCGAGGAAAGAGGACGCGCCTTCACGTCGCTCCGTGTTCTAAGTGTAAATTCAATGGGATATTCCTGGAATTTAATTGAAAAGTGTGTCTCAGTGTCAATAATTAGTGATATTCTGATAGTGGCCGCGAAACCTGATCGATACGAACAGAAATAAGTGCGGAAAGTAAAGAATATCGATCAGTCCTTTGTGGCTGTGAGACGCGATCGCACTCCGTCTCATATTGGACGATTTCTCGCCAGCCGTGATTCACACGTCTTCTGTGTATCTCCCCCGCAGTTAAGGAATCGTATTCATAAGCATATGATTCAGGGGCTTCTGTAAGAACCGTAAGATTGTTACATTTCTGGAAGTACAAAGGAAAAGGCGTCGGTCCGCCATCTTGGCCGCCATTGTGGCTGGCTGACGCGTGGCGAGCGCTGCACAGCCATCTTGGACGTGTGACGTAAGCGTTGTGTAGCCATCTGGGGACGCGCTCGGG
>NW_017141031.1:0-340 GCF_001652005.2 Ceratina calcarata
TTCTTGAGGAAATGGATAAATTTTATCATACTAAGAATGTTAAAGAGGAAAAGAAGATAATAATGATTCAGCATGCATTAGAGGGTAGAGTGAGTTTGTGGATGGATTTACAAAATGTTTTTCTCAACTATGACAAATTTAAAGAAAGTTTTCTAGAGGGATTTTATTCAATTCCGAAACGAGTACAATTTAAAAACGCGTGGATGGACAGGCGATATGGTATACAAAAAGAGTCGCTCCAAATGTATTACTACTGTGGCGTCTGGCAACGGCCACGCTTTCTTTCTTCCCTTATCTATGTTTAGAATTCATTTCCGCTGGCCTACGTGAGCTATTGAAC
>NW_017141032.1:0-340 GCF_001652005.2 Ceratina calcarata
TGCGAAATTTTCATTTTTTGCCAATAACTTCGAAACCGTTGGAGATACGGGAAAATTGCATGAGATCTTTCTTGTAGAGGACGACGAGATCTCCAATTTTCATGTACAATTTTTTCGATAGCATCGATAGTTTACGAGTTATTGGCGAAAAACTGTTTTTTCGTTTTTCGTAAATAACTCGTAAACTATCAACGCTAATGAAAAACTTTTATACAGAAATTGTAGCTCTCATTCTCAGCTATAAAAAAGGTTATATGCAATTTTCCCGTACGACCAACGGTTTTTGAGTTATTGAGGAAAAACGAAATTTTTTGTCAAAAGTTCGCTGTTTCGACGGTGG
>NW_017141033.1:0-340 GCF_001652005.2 Ceratina calcarata
TGGCATGGTGGCAGGTGGCATCTCAAATATCTCGCTTGTTCTTCATGATAGAAAAAAATGTTAGAAGAATAAGTTATTATATCCGATGGAGCACATATTCTGATTGGTAAAAAATTGTGTTCATGGTCATTTTTTTTGAGATTACAAAGTCATCAGTGTTTTTTTTTAAATGGAACCATATATTTTTGTTGTCATACAATGATAGCTGAGGGCAAGGCGAGTTCTTGCTCTCATGCATACATGCATGACGCACACTCATAACGCTCAGCCAAGCAGGCACGACGTACGACGCACGACCAGTTTACACGATGCGATTCAGCTCGCCGACTCGCCCGAGCAA
>NW_017141034.1:0-340 GCF_001652005.2 Ceratina calcarata
TTAGCATTAGAACTGACAACTTTTTTTTATATGTGCATTTCTCGATTCGAGACCAATTATTTTGACTGGTATTAGTAGTGCAAAGAAAAAGAATTTAAGGCAGTTGTTGGCTAAATAAAAAGTATTGTAAATTGTTTGAAATTTTGTTGTCAAGTCAAAAACTGGTTTAGTAGCTTTAGTGTTAATTTATCACAAAATTTTAAACAATTTACAATACTTTTAATGTACGCAACAATTGGCTTAATTTTTTTTTTCATAAGTTTTGACAAATTCAGAGTTTAGAATGAGCTATGCATATTTTTTACTGGCTGACTCTATAGACGGAAGAACGATTTGAATT
>NW_017141035.1:0-340 GCF_001652005.2 Ceratina calcarata
ATGCAATATGTGCACTTTCAAATGTTTAATTTAAACCAACATCTCCTCAGTTCGATGAATTCTCATTTTAACAAGCATTTCGTTACATTCTATTGCTGTTCATGTAATAGATCTAGTCATATGTAATAGTTTGGCATATTTGAATCTGTTTGCTGTCGAATTCCACAATCTCATTTAAAAAGCAATGTCCTAAGGTAAACTCTTCGTTTGTTCATAATTTTACAAGTATGGAATGATATTTTACATTTAAATTATAGATACAAAGGGATTAATACTAAATAAACGCTTCTGTCATGTTTATAGAATACAGGTCATTCTTGATTATTACACGATCTAATGC
>NW_017141036.1:0-340 GCF_001652005.2 Ceratina calcarata
AGCTGCGCTTCTGTTTCTTCTACACATCTAAACTACGTCCTCCTATGGTAATACTAATGGAAACCGTCTGTGTCTGGATTGTGTCACTCAGGGAAATATTATTTACTTTGGCAATTTACTGAAATTGCTCTACGAAAAATTGCAGCATATTAGGTGAGTACATAAACGTGTCTAAAAGTCAGAGTTGAAAATTCAAATGAAATTGATCAGAATTTTAGATTGATTGATTAGAAAATTGATCTGTAGAGAAAGATTGATTTTTTAGCAAAACTATTTACTCAACTGCCCGATTTTTTTTCAAAACTCAGAGAACTTTTTTGTATAATTTCTAATATCCTAA
>NW_017141037.1:0-340 GCF_001652005.2 Ceratina calcarata
GAATCTTACAATTTTCTTCTGTTTCATTAATTGCAGTTTCCAAATTTTCCACATTTTTGCACTATTTTGCAATATGTCCTTCTTCATTACAAATAAAGCAACTTATTCTCTCAGTTGAGAGACAGATGGAATAAACAATGCCATCATGAGGAATTTCTATTCTTGGTGGAATGATGGAAACATCTTCAGGTTTAATATACATTTGTCGTCTAAAGGAACAAATGTGGTCATATCCAGGAAGTTTCGGACCCGAGTGAATAAATGTAATTTGCGAGACTGGTACAATTTGAAGTTTCTGTAGTTCAAGAAGTATATCTTCATTAGTTATTTGCGGACATGC
>NW_017141038.1:0-340 GCF_001652005.2 Ceratina calcarata
TCTACAAACAGTGGTCTATACACTGAAGATTCGAAGGAGTGGTTTGTGAGTCAGAGGCTTCCCAAATATGAACCTGAAGGACGATGCATGAAGTAGACTTATGGACAAAATGGTAGCCTTCCAAAGAAGGAAAAGGGAAAATGGCTCAATCTGCCATGTTGAACCCAACAGGTGCTAGCCATGTCAATATGGCGGCTTAAGCCATTTTCTCCTTCCTTTTGGGAGGCCACCATTTCATCTATAAGTCTAGTTAACACCAGAAAGACTGAAACTTAGTATATACCTATATTGCCCAAAAGCAGTAAAAATGACTGCATTGTGAAAGAATAATGTGTAAAGA
>NW_017141039.1:0-340 GCF_001652005.2 Ceratina calcarata
ATTACCGAGCAAATATTATTTCTTGTCTGGAAAAGTTTTAATTCGTAATTCAAAGAAATTCGAATTGACGATTAAAATTCAAACGTGGATTGTTAATGCGACAATTGACATATATGTAACCCTGCTTTCAACCGAAATATGTAATTCTACGTAGAACGCTGTAAAATTTCATGCTTAACGTGTTGGACACTTTCTTATTTATTTACGGTAGTCCGTAAAATGATTTATATGATTTTAACACTGTTTATGATACAATATAATAAAAACGGCAACTCTAGAATGTAGAAAATACTGAAATTTACAGCGTTACGTGGCATACCTGACGAAGGCTTTGACGAAG
>NW_017141040.1:0-340 GCF_001652005.2 Ceratina calcarata
TCCATCTTTTCCACAAATTCCGTAGATTTCTTCCACGTGGTAGATGACGCTAATCGATTACGATCCTCCCCTGCTATTTTTATAGCGAAGGCCATGCGTCCACTGAGCAACTTAAAGGTAATGTAACTTTCATCTTTGCATTTTTGGAAGGCTGTCTCGGCTTCTTTGGTCCATGCCATTGGTCGTTTGTCTTTCTTTTTGGCGCCTTTGCGATATTCGTTGAGGGGACGTTGAATCTCCGCTGCGTGCGCGAGAAGGCGCAGCTGTTGACTAAACCTAGAAAACTACGAAGTTGATCAATAATTTTGGGTAGTGGATATGGTAGTGGGTAGAAAATTTG
>NW_017141041.1:0-6001 GCF_001652005.2 Ceratina calcarata
AATGTGTCTACGGCTTTGCGGGCTGCAAGTCGCGGAGGTATCGAGTGTTTAACACGTGGGGAATGTTGCAAATATGACAAGGAATCGAAGGTCGAGTTTCTTTCAGGGATGTTAAAAATATTTTCACCTACGAATTTGGCCATCGAGTGGGAAAAAGTCTCCCGAAGGAAAGTTCTGAGAGACGGTTCAGTTGGTATTGAGTCGTGCACCTCAACTCAATGACGGATCCCGAAAAATCGAACAGAGTATTACGAAATGATCCGAGTATTCGTCTAACGCGAAGATGGGTATCCGCCGATTCTGATAAAAAGAGCGTCATGCCGAACGAGTCGCGCTCTTCGCGCATCGTGTAGTTCACGGATAGTGAAGTTTATTTTGTGAATGAAAAACAATCGGCTCCTTTTGGAGACGTTTAATGTTAGAGTGCAAGAACGACAGTGTAAGTGTTTGAAAATTTTTATGTGAGGAGTGACAGTGGTGTTATGAAGTTGAGTTTTTGTATAAAATTTCCTGGTAACCTATTCAGTGCAGAAGGCTTGCCACTGACAGACACCCATTACGAAAGTAAATATGATAATTTATTAGCTATAAATGAATACAATATCCAAGAGTAACAGATATATCTGTATATGTTATATACGCGAATATGAAAACAAATGTGTAATTATCGTTATATGTATGGACTCAATTAATATCGATAAATTATTCAACAATAAACTTTTGAACTTAATAATATTAAATCACTGCGATGGAGGTGGCACACAACTTCCGTTTCGTTCTATCTTATCTATTTTTTTTTCTCATTTTACTATCTTCTTTTTCCAGTCCTTCATTAATAAAATCATAGAGCACTGTTTTAAGGATTTCCCTTTTCTCTTGGTCTGATTTGTCCACGAATCCTTCCTCGATGAATTCATTAATTTTTCTCCGCTTAATAGCTTGTGCAGAATCTATGATATCTCTTTTAGCACTCGTACTAGGTTTCGCGTTATCGTCCGGCGTGTTCGAAAATATTGTTTCCTGCTGGGAGCTTCCCGATGGTTCTAACCTTTCGTATGGCGATTGGGTTTTCATTACCGGACGAATTGTACCAAAGTTAATTCCATCAACCCCATATTCGTCTAGGCGAAGTCTGTTTTTTAGTCGTCTCAAGCATTTAATCGATCGATTAGGCATTTCGAATGTAATAATTCTCGTCATTTTTTCATAGTTCATTTCTTCATTAATAATTTTCCAACCTGTTAACTTGATGTCCGGGTTGAAATTCCTGATTTTATGCAAAATATTATCTCCGGTATTTTCTAAATTGGTAACTTCACCGTCTACTAGAAATTTATCTTCCAAAGCGATCGGACTGTCTACCTTGAGTTTATATTTGAACTTCACTTCGTCGATATGTCTACCGAGCCACCACGAGTCGTAATCGCCGGCACATGTAACGATCATGCCACCGTTCTTTATCTGATGATTTAAGAATTCAGGGGGTGTATCTATTCGCTGCTCATCCGTCTTCTTGATCACTTGTCGTAGGGCTTTCTGATAGGACGGGATGTCCTGCGGTTTCAGTTGGTCCATCGGATAATTCTGTGGTAACAGGGCCACGATCGTTTTTGTTGCCCGTCTATTAGTTTCCGTGCATTCCATGATCTTGATCCCGATTGTTCCTTCTCGATTCTTTTCTATTCCTATCCTCCTTTTCGAGGGTGTTCCTTATTTCTTGTCGCGGATCTCTTTCTATATAATGTAAATCAGAGATGGTTCTCGTTTAATTTTCCATCTACTTATTTTTTTTACGATTCAATCATGTTCTACGTACTTGGTTGACTTCCTCTGCGTTTCTTCCTTATTTCCTAGTTCTCAATCCTATCTTACCTATCTATAATACAATAGAGGCACAATTTATTTAACACTTATTATACTGTTTCTCTTCTTATTCTACTCTTCCTTCTTCTATTTCTATTTTTCTTTATTACTATCACACTCACATTTATAAAAATTTCTGCGTGGCCTCTGCCCCCGTACCAGATCAGTGGTCCCTCCACCTGACTGTTTTATGGCACTCTATATCCCGTGCCTTCCTTTTCCTTCCTCTTTCTCTCGCTTTCCCCTAATGGATGTGTAGCTGTGCCGTCTGTATAGCTTCTACGATCATTAGTGCCTGCACTGCTCCTGAAATAGTTGCGGATGCGTGGAAAAACTCATTTCTTATCACTGAGTCATAGTGATAGGATAATCGAGACATTTTACAGTGATCTGACCGTGAGAACTGGTTAGATGACATTTACTCTTTGATCGTGAGAGCTGATTAAATCTCTGTACAATGTCTAAATTATTCTATCACGATTATTCAGCGATAAGATATGACAAATTTTCCCGTGCATCTGCGACGCTTTCAGGATTAATACAATGCAAACTTCGATAAAATGATGTGTAAAATTGTTATAATTAGCTTATGAGAAATAAATATATAATTTATAGTTATATATTATATATGGGATGTTTATACGGGTGTGAATCTACTAGTAGTCGAAATTATGGTTCGAGCTTCGTTAATTAGTTATTAATTGTTAAGATAGGTGACATGTATGCGGATTGTTAGTGAGAGGGCACGAGTGATGTTGCGTTGTAGAGAGAGGGGCCTTGGTGTATGGATGGGTGTGCCGGAGTGTTGGAGTGGAAGTTAGCTCGGGAAATCTGTATACGAACTTACTTTAAATATAATAGTTATGTGAATGCAACTAGATACAGCATTTGATATACATACGTCTACCCTATCCCTAGATTTACAACATAAATGGCGACGAAGATGGGATTTCTCGAGTGGAAATAGTTACAAAAGTAGAATCGGTACTTGGTTAACCTAAAAGACCACGTGGTGTGTTACAACACGAGTACGAGGGACATACGATAAAGAACAAAAATGGCACACCCTACAATGCTTAACCAGATTAAATTCGAAACATTCGATCCAGATACTACGACTTGGGAACAGTGGCTGCAGAGAACGGAATTGACTTTTACCGTTCTGAACACTCTGATAGAGTGTGTTATCTGCTGCTACACATAGGTGGGAAAGCATATACCTTACACACGCATATGAATGTTGCAAACCTATCGAAAGTTTCGTACCAAGAGTTAACGGATAAATTACATGAACTTTATGCACCAGAAAAATTATAAATCGCGGAATGTTACAAGTTCGGCAAACGAATGCAACAAACAGGAGAAGGAATGCAAGAGTACGTTACTGAATTAAAAAGATTAAGTAAGTACTGCAATTTCGGTACTTTTCTATATGGCAATTCGCAATCAATTAGTACAAGGTTTCCATAATGAAAAGATACGTCAACGACTCCTGGAAACAAAAGATTTAACGCTTGAAAAAGCTGTACAAATTGCATCAGCCATAGAACTAACGGAGAAGGAGGTAAAACAATTGCGACATAGTACAAGTTCTGTGGAGTATTTACATGCTGATAAAACAAATCATAAGAAGAAAAATACAAAATCAATGGATACAAGAAAGAGCCAATACGCTCAGTCAGGCAGATTTACAACCGATAAACAAGCAAAGAGTATTCATATGTACAAACCAGTTAAGTGCTACAGATGTGGAAAAGAACATTTCGTCACAAGTTGCACATTTAGCAAAACTGTCAAATGTCATGCGTGTGGAACGCAAGGACGTAAAATTGTGGATCCGCTAAAGGTAGGCCGTGGAACACGTCCAGATCAATTTTTAACAGCTGGCGTGCTGGAAGCTGTGACGTCACCTTCTTCAAGATGAGGGCATCCGTCTCAAACTTGACCGCCGGGTCAATCAACGACTACACCACGAGGCGCGTAGTAGCGCATACTAGCGATCGATTTGTTTTCGGAAATTTGGAGCTTCTCGGAACTCGTAGCTACCTGGTGAATTAGAGAATGTGCTTCTCTTTACAAACTGCGCATTTATATGACGACCCGAAACAACTGAAGCAAAGTCGCAACCGACGTATCTCCGCGCGACATTCACTAGGACCCTTAGCTTTGAATCGGTAACACTTATGAAGTCGGTGAGGCCTAGAACATAACAAACATTTAATGTTTCCGTTCCCCTGATTCATTACAGCAGTGTGAAATATTTTCCGCGCCCCTGGTATCTGCTTCACCCATGCTGCAGGACTGTTTCCGCCCTCACTATTCCGCTCAGCCGCGACCATACCAAATATCTGAGCACGATTTTCAAAAAATTCGGTTAAGTCAGAGAATTTTGGGAACCGAGCAAGAGCATCTATATTGAACACGTCAGCCTCGCCGTCCGAGAGTACTTGACGGTCCTTTTTACTTAATTCGGACTCCCACGCTTTCCGCGACTCTGGATCTAACTTGGATACTACCAGGAACACGAGCCACACGTCCCAATACTCACCGTCATTCTCAAATTGGATAAGGCATTGTCCAGCTCTGTCTTTGTTGTAAACAGATAGTCGAGAGTGTCTTCGTACACCGCTTGTAAACGCGCAAATACCGTCCCGGTGACGTACGGATCGTTTTCCGAATCTTCCCGGACTATAATCTCTTCATGCGTGGCACGCGCTTTACTCCAGATCTCCAGAAGAGCATCAATTCGCGAAGCCACAATATTTAAATTCACGGTATCACGCGGTTTTTCTCTTAAACGACTAGCTGTTAATTCTATTTCCGCCAAACGCGAATTCTGCAAGGCGGTGAGCACTCGCAACGATGGCAAAGCCATTTTGAAAGTCGTACAGATACGTCCTGCTCGATATCCAAAGCCAACTAGCCTTCCCCTTCTTTCTTTGAACGCGTCTCGGCTTGCACGCCGTACCGTCTACATCGTGAAAGACAAAAGATCATCAAGGGCTTACGCCTGTCTCAATTTACGGCAATTAATAAATTATCAATTTACACGATTCAACTTAATTTCGATTATTCATTCCTTACCCGGAGCACCAGAAAATGTTGACCACTTCAACACTTGATAAGCTATTTAAGATTAGAAAGGGGAATTCGAAGGAATGAAAGATCGGAATCAAAGGAATCAGACACCAGGTTTTCCCGAAAAGAAATTGAAACTTGCTTAGTCATAAAAACCCCCTCGAAATAGGGGGAAAAGCCGAAGCAAGCTAGATTGACTTTATTCGATTTAAGGGTCGGTTAATTGACCGTCACATCAATTTACAATAAATATACATGTTCTAAACTAGGCCTAGAGAGCTCTCTCAACTCAAATTATTTACGCCAATGCGCAGTGGTCCCTCAACTTCAGGAGTACCTCAATCCCCTCCTGGAAGTAGGCCCGTATTACAACGAGGCCGGATGCTGCACGGTTGGCCAGGGCCGTCGCCGAGATCGCCGCACCGTGAGCTGGAAACAGTACCCTTGTACTTTCCCGTCTATTCGCGGACCACTCCGACGACTCACTATTTCGGGTACTCCACTAGGNCGACGACTCACTATTTCGGGTACTCCACTAGGAGTCACCCTTACCTGTCGGCAACTGGATCATCAGTCCGACTCACAATATAAGAACTGCAAGGGATCACCCTTAGACCGCAACTATTGCTATTTTGTACCGATCTCCACACCGTGGAGCCAAAGTAAGAAGTGTCGTCGATTGGCTCGAGGTGCCGATTTTTATACTAAAAATCACTGCCAGAGCCGCACCAATGCGATAACTTTGAAATCAGTCGATGCTAGAGCCGCACCAATGCGGTCGCTTTACAATAAACAAACGCTGCTAGAGCCGCGCCAATCGGAGGACAGGATATTTGCAAACAATCGACAGCGCAAAAACCCATGGCCACTTGTGTGCCCCACTTCTAAAAAATAACGAGCGTTCATGATCGAACTCGCACTCGGATACGGCTCGGCATGCTTCGATCCCTCCTTTTTCTTATGTATATTTCCCAAATGCTCATTGCAGCGGAGAATCCGTGAACAGTATAAAGAACAAGCTAGGTCACTGTTTAAAGGTGAAGTAATACACAGGACTGAA
>NW_017141042.1:0-340 GCF_001652005.2 Ceratina calcarata
AGATAATTTATTACCAAGTGCTGCAAAATTAGGCATCGAAAGCACATTTAGATTTCAACAGGATAATGATCCGAAGCACACGGCAAGAAAAACGAGGGAATGGCTCCTATATAATGTGCCAAAACAATTTCAAACCCCTCCTCAATCACCGGATGTAAATCCTATTGAGAATTTATGGCATATTTTAGATTTGGAAATACGTAAAAGAAAAATTTCAAACAAAAACGATTTGAAAAAGGCATTATTAGAGGAATGGGCAAATATTCCACCTTCGACTACTCAAACACTTGTGGAATCGATGCCAACTCGATTAGAGGGCATTATTAAGGCAAAAGGCATG
>NW_017141043.1:0-340 GCF_001652005.2 Ceratina calcarata
ATGTTCCATTTAAATACTGTTTCTATTTAATGACATTAAGCTACGTGAAACCAGAAATTTCATTTGTCACGATTCTAATACGAAGCAAGTGTTCGCGTTTTTCGGTTCGCGGTGCGCCGCGCAATTTGCTAGATGGAAACTTGCTAATTACGAGAGATCCGAGCGGACAGACGAAGAGGCAATGTACTTGTGGCCGTCTCGTCAAGTATTCGCCGCCACCGTTTCGAAACGGTTCCAAATCAGCTTTCTCGCGATTGTTGGAAAATCGTGTTCAGCTTTTCCCTTGAGTTTTACGATTAAGTTTGTAAATTAAATGATTTTTAAGAAGGAACTTATAAAA
>NW_017141045.1:0-340 GCF_001652005.2 Ceratina calcarata
CCTGACCTTAGGCACTTCGCGCTGGCATCGCCGATGCCGGTCTGAATACGTCGCTCGGGAAGACACTCGTGACGTACTATCGCCTACCGACCGATCCTCACGCTAACGATCGGCATGCTGTAAAATCATAATCGCGGGTTCGGTCTCAACAGCACTGGCGATCAACTTCTGGGCGCTTGCGCGAAGAAGGTCATGAAGTGGATCAGCGGCTACAACTGGTTCAGGCAAGGCCTATAAGGTAGACTTTGCGATAGCGTATCATTCCTATTATGTTGAAGTATTAAACAAAATAAATTAACAGGATAGGCCACGTTCTCCGAACCTCCGTACACCATACATC
>NW_017141046.1:0-340 GCF_001652005.2 Ceratina calcarata
TTCTGACGTTTATATGGACGACGTTCTATTAGGAGCAGCTAGTATTAGCGATGCTCAAGAGATTAGAAACCAGCTAATTTCGATGCTTAAGGCGGGCGGTTTCAAATTAAGAAAATGGACCTCGAACAGACCAGAACTGCTGGAGGATCTCCCACCTGAATTCGTTGCTGCCGCGAATAACAGTACGCGATCATTTGACATTTCCTCTCTAGTACGTTTACGATGGCAACCGTCTGAAGACTGTTTTCTGTTTGACATCAAATCGCGCGAAGGGGAACACTTTACGTAAGGTACGTTTCAAGTACGTAAGGAAATCTTCGTCTGTCTTCGATCCTCTCGG
>NW_017141047.1:0-340 GCF_001652005.2 Ceratina calcarata
AAGAGTGAGGGAAAATCCGCCAGCCGAAAAGGAAAGAGTGGGGTGTGCAAGTGTTGAACTTTGCGTCTTCCTTTGTTGATATTGAAAGTTTGAGATTGTATAATTAAGAATTGATGAGTCGCTGGTTGTTTAGTTCAAGTATATTTCATTCTCTTGAATTAGTCTAAGAGGAATTTTGCAGCGTTCTTTGATTATTGAAATAGGCGAGGAGGAGTATTGAAGGGGTGTACGGTGATGGTAATAAGAAATAAAGTTGAGTATTAAGGGGGAGATTTATTATTATTAAAAGAATATTTGTTAGAAATTCGGGATTTTATACTGTCTAAGATTCCGTAAAAAA
>NW_017141048.1:0-340 GCF_001652005.2 Ceratina calcarata
ACCTTCGTCCAGTTGCCTAATGCGATAATGTTTAACTGTGTCACCATCGCGTACTAAAAAACATTTGTATTATTTTATTATCCAAAAAATTGTATTAATAATTCCAATATATTGAATAAGATGTTAAAAAAAGATAATGGATGCATTAAATTGTGTAAAATTGATTGCACTTACCCGAGAGAGAATAATCATTATGTCTACTCTCAGAGTCCCTGATTAAAAATGCACCATGATCATTTTCAGGCAGTAATAACTTCTTTTCTGCTTCAATTCGTTTGATCTTTCTGAAGTACCATCTAAAAATCAATGATACAGAGGCATGGTAAATAAAGTGTATGAT
>NW_017141049.1:0-340 GCF_001652005.2 Ceratina calcarata
TCTCGTTCTGTCCTGAATCTTACCCGTCTTTCGTAGAACAGAGTCACCGGTTCCTCGAGAGAGTAGACTCGTTCTCTCTCTTTCTCTCACTCTCTCTCACTCTGTCTCGCGAGGGGTCGAGTCGCGCGAAAGGGTGATTTAGAAAGTCGAGTCGTGCCGTTCTCCCTGCCCTTGTTTTCCAAGCGGCGCGGCTCGATCAATCAGGGATCGTACGAGCGAGGCTGCTCCGATCCCAGGTCGCCGTTGATTGAGAATCTTAGAGTCTTAGTTCGTTGCGAATCTTTGTATCACTGAATCGACCGTAGATCGCGCGACGCCCGCAGGTAGGGGGTAGTCCGCG
>NW_017141050.1:0-340 GCF_001652005.2 Ceratina calcarata
TTGTACATAACTCCCGCGTCCATAGTACCCGTCAGATAACTAAAGATTCGTTTTACAGCGGACCAGTGGGATTTGTTGTGTCTGTTGAGGAATTTACTCACTAGATTAACCGCAAATGCGATATCTGGCCGTTTTGCCACAGCAAGATACATCAAAGAGCTCACGGCTTCTCTGTAGGACACATTTTGCATTCATTCTTCCTCAGATTCGACTGCTTTCAATAGCGTTTGTGGGTCTGCAGTGACAGGATTGGAATGTATCATATTAAATTTCCTGAGCATACCCCTTGTGTACTTTCTCTGGAAGATCCGCAGTGTTTTGCTCGCTCTGTCACGATCAA
>NW_017141051.1:0-592 GCF_001652005.2 Ceratina calcarata
CAGTAGTAGTAATCATCTTTAACCATGCATTGTTTATAGGACTATTCATCCTGTGAAATACTTGCAGGACCATCTGGTATGTATAACACATGTACGTAAGTTTAGGTTTTTATTACTTAAAATCATATTTAAAACATATAGGCACAAGATGTTCGACCAGATGGTAGACAATTTTTAAGTTTTCGCCCAGTGAGTGTAAATATTTCATCAATCACACATGCTGACAGTTCTGCTATATTCAAAATTGGTAACACAACTATTGTGTGTGGTATTAAAGGATACATATCTTCTATAATGTTAAAAATCTTTGTTTATCACAGGAATTAGCTGCACCTAAAGCTGAAACCCCAGACTGTGGTTACGTTGTGCCAAATATTGAGCTCCCTCCATTATGTTCTCCGAAATTTCGACCAGGCCCACCAAGTGATCATGCACAGGTGTTAGTAAAATTAATAGAAAATATTTTAAGAAATTCAGCAGCTGTTGATTTGAAAGATCTTTGTATCTGTAAAGGCAAATTAGTATGGGTTTTATATTGTGACCTTATATGTATTAATTATGATGGATCAATAATTGATGCTTGTATTGGAGC
>NW_017141052.1:0-1128 GCF_001652005.2 Ceratina calcarata
TCCACGTTCGTTGCATGGGATCTGACTTTCTTCTTCTCGCATTTCGAGGAATTCGATTTGTTGTGCATATCCTTTGCCGCAAAGATAGCACTCACCATATTTTCAAGAAAGCACATCATCTCGTTAAATGCACGAGCTCCCCTTGTCCGTCGAGGAAAACTAATCTTCCGCTATGCGGCGTCCTCGACGAATTAGTCTATCCTTTTCTATTATGTATTCTTCTTAGAGCGAGAACACCTGTTCCGAGAATTCAAATGCGAATTCTCGTTACCGGTGATTCCGGCCGGCAGATGGTGTTATTATTTTTTCCCTCGGTACGGCTCGCGTTGACTCATCGATATAAGGAACGTCGCACCGTTTCTGATACTCGAGCAATTCGAAATCTACGCTTTATTAAAATTTAATTCGATAAGGCCGAGAAAACACCGTAAACCTTCCTTTTTTAATTTTAAAACACCGTTCTTTAAACATATATGTATTGTTAGGGATAGGTGGCCCTAACTGTGGCCCGGAGGAGAAACGGGTGTATTAATAAATGATGCAAGGTTTTTAAACAAAAAGAACCCTTGTTTATTATAATTTCAACCCAGCACCAATACAAAATATAAATTGAAATTTGAAAAATAGAATCGAGAGAAAAATAGAAAGCTTGACGGCGACCCGGCTCTCGCTCAGCGGTGATACCGTCGGATCCCTCGATCTGCTTATTCTCTGTAATTCAGAAGATACGTATTAAACACGAGTACTCGTGTTATTGACGTATTACCTGCGAGTAGCTACCGCTCACAGGTTTTATTGTGGACTGTATCAATGAATGGAGCGAGATTCCTCGTACCTCCTATGCTCGATAAGAGGATCGATTTCTCTTATCGAGCTGACCGATTCAAAATTCGGTAGCGAAGCGAGCAATCGCCGCGCTCGACGCCGGTCCCTTTCCTTCAGGGAAATAACCGACTGCAGCCTCAATGCTGCTCAAACGTTGAGTTTCCTTCCGGAAATTGTCTCAACGTTGGGCTCGATTCACCTGTCCTCGAAACCCGTTGAAGAACGCGGACGAGTTTGCGACGAGCACGTCGTTCCAAACCGTCGTTCCGGACTTGCTTAAAAAAGCTACAGCCTGTAATTGCT
>NW_017141052.1:3372-4049 GCF_001652005.2 Ceratina calcarata
AAAATATAAATTATTGAAATCATACATTATTTCTTTTTGTGATCCGACACTGCGTTTAGGCATCGATAGTATTTTGTTTCTGACCGCCGTGCAAATGGAATCATCTTAGAGCAGTCGTGAAGGAACCGTCGCGTGGATAGTATATCGCGATGCATTGTATTTTCGGTAGATCAGTTCTTACCCTGTATACGTATATACATATATATGAAACAAGGGATATTATAAGAGAAAAGAATAATTATTAATTATTAATTAAAAAATAAGCACCCGCAACCAGCGGAAGTGTGATGAGGCACGTACGCTTCTAAGAACAACAGTCACACGTGCATTTTCGCTGACAGAGCATCAGCGAATTCTTCTCTCCCACTATACTCCCATTATGGGCCCAGCGCATTATTACTTGAAGTGAGTCTAGAACAGTGAGTCGAAGTAGAGGCAGTCTAGTAGAGTCATGGTCGATCCTCACAGAGCGTGCGATGCGATGCGATGCGATGCGCTGCGTTTCCGTATTTTTCGAGCCTACGGCCGTATTTACCAGTGCTGTAGACTGTACGGTACAGCATATACTAAAAGCATGTAAACGTCGGAGACTTTGGAGGGCCGCCGTAATAGTTAGCCGAGAATCCGTAACTCGAAGACCCAAACTACGGGTCAGACCCCCCGCTGTTCACTTACAC
>NW_017141052.1:4898-5803 GCF_001652005.2 Ceratina calcarata
CCCTTTATACAATCCAATTCTAAGCACCTGCTCGGGACGTGTACGCGTCTACCAGGTGCCTCCACGAATTGGCGAACCCACATATCCCCATCATCATCGGACGATCTGCAAAAAATACACAATTCAACAAATCAACAATTTGAGTCGACATAACCTAATTTAACTAGTTTCGATAAAATGATAATAATAGCATATCTGAGTGACCCTCGAGCTGTTCCGAGGCGTACAGGTTCGTCGTCCGGTTCTCCATTTAACCTCTCATCGTGACGTTTCCTCCTCCAGGACGTCACACTATATTTCAATTTTTGCAAGTAAAAACCTAATTTGACTGTACTACAAGGAAACACGTGCATCCCAAATGTCTCGTGTTTTACGCGCAAATGGTTCGTCGATTTTTCCTCGTTCTCATCGAGACCCGAGAGTACAAGCCGAGAGAGAGAGAGAGAGAGAGAGAGAGAGAGAGTTATTTCCGACGACTTAAGGACCTTTCCTACTGTCCGTCGGTACGGCTGCCGGCACGAAAAGGCAGGGACGAAACATGAAGTTGCGTGGTATAGGGAAAAGCGTGTAAAAGTTGGGTGCTTCAAAGGGGCCCACTGGCCTGCAGAGCGAATAAGTCAACTGTCTGCGTTTCGCTCGGCCGTGACGGTCGGATCTCTCCCTCACTCCGGCCAGCATTTCGAGCATGCGTGGTTGACCTATTCGCTCTGCAGGCCAGTGGGCCCCGAAAATTTAGTAACAATAACAACAATTTAGTTCATTATTCGTCATTCACATTTCGCATTTTGGCAAAGAAGATGGTTGTTCACAATGACTCTTCCAATCTGCCTCTTTCCCGAACATCTTCTACATACACGAATATGTATTCACACATGCATTTGCGTGCAGAATATTCATACAATACG
>NW_017141053.1:0-340 GCF_001652005.2 Ceratina calcarata
TAATTTTAAGTTGGCAGTACATCCATAAATCATAAAACTGAAGGATGTATAGTTTGTTAGGGAATAAATATTCGACAAGCTCGACAGGAGAAATAGCAAGTCAACCAGTGTTATCACAAAGATTGCCCTTAGATAATGAGAAAACAAGATCTGAAATCCTCTCATGGGCAAAAAATTTATCCGTGAGCGGTATTATGATTTTTATCTTGATTGAATAACACAGAGTCTAGTTTTTGTTTTGTACAAAAATCAAGAAAAATGATTTTTTTCATTTCTCTCTTGTTCAACGATATTTATTTTGTAATGTAAAGAGTTCTTGTGTTCTTTATTTCTTGTTAAA
>NW_017141054.1:0-340 GCF_001652005.2 Ceratina calcarata
TAAAAAGGAACAACTAATATTACATCCGTAAAAATAGCATTGTGAAACTTGCGACACGCTAGTTGATTTATTAATTAGGAACCGTTGCACGTTTCTAAAATTTCAAATTGAATTTTCACCAATTTTAGCAAAATGAACATTCTCAGTTCTGATTGAGTTACGGAAATTCATTTGCCGATGAAACAACAAATTAAATACGATTAATTTTGCATTCTGAGATGAAATAGGAAAATTAATGCAACGGGAAATAGAACAGAAATATCTCACAGATGACAACCGAAACGTGTGCAAATAATAATACAATTGAAATGAAAGAATAATATATAGCAGTGGCATAAAC
>NW_017141055.1:0-340 GCF_001652005.2 Ceratina calcarata
CAATAAATGTTCCCGGCATTTCATAAACTAGTCCCAGTGTATAAATAATACAGGAGAAGATAAATATATAAATACATATCTATACAATTCCTATGTACGTACGTCATAATGTGTATTGTTCGGCGAAAAATATCGTGAACAACGTAATAAATTATGCATATACATTATATAAAAATAGGTTTATTATATAATTACTGACACGTAAGTATGTGCATATATCATTAATGTAATTTGTCGTGATTCCTTTAGTGAAAGAATTTCACTACAATTTAAAAATATTCTATTATTCTCGATAGTTATAGATACAATTGATGTACGAAAATTGTAATAAATGTAATAA
>NW_017141057.1:0-340 GCF_001652005.2 Ceratina calcarata
AGGATTATGTTATCAACTATTAACTAACAGATTAATATTGTTATAAGTATTATTATACTAGAAAATTAAAAATAACTAATAATAATAATATATAAGAGCTAATAGCTCTTAAACTTAAATTTAATATAAGCGAAACAAATAAGGCTTATGCTATATTTGTCTGCTTAAAAAACTGTCCGAATTAACGGAAACACTTAACGTGAAAACCCTGAGGAAAAATACTCAATCAACTCGCACTCAACAAATGAGGAAATGTTAACTAAGTCCCGGGGGCTGTATTATATTGAGGATCTGGAGATCCTAGAAGAAGTTGGCGAAAGCCAGGGAAACGACGCGTCGA
>NW_017141058.1:0-340 GCF_001652005.2 Ceratina calcarata
ACATCTGCAAATAAACAACTAACGTCCATTTTACAATATCATTAACCAATAAAGGGTTGAAGTGGAAAGGGTTAACACGATTGTGCCAAAGTCAATCCTCTCTTCACAGAACTTATCGATAGTTCTGAAAAGTGTGATTTGTTTTATGGAGATGCTTCTCTCACATAATAAAAGATGAGAAACGAAGTGATAATAACTTATATATTTATCTCAGTCTTAATGATAATGTACAAAAATGGCCACAGCTGTGGTTGCTTTTCGTATGCAATGGTTGAATTTCGTATTCTTCCTTGATAGAATCTTGCAAAATCTTCTCAACTGGTTTTCTTTAGTCTGCCAG
>NW_017141059.1:0-340 GCF_001652005.2 Ceratina calcarata
AGTGTTTAAAGAATGTTTGTACATAAACTACTGTAATAACTTCTATTTTATGTATCAATTTGTACAAATTATTGAATGTAAATAAAATTTTCACTTTCTCTAATTTGCATCTACTGTCTGACAATCCCTATCCGTGGCCCGCGGCGAGAAAAGATCGAGATCGCGCATCTACCCGAGACGAAACTCGGAAGAAGACGGAGATCGCGTGGCTCGACTTTCGTTTCGCGAATCACCGTTCATTTACGTAACTAGTTCCGTGCCAAAAGTCTCGTTACACGCGGCACCGATTCCCACGCGCGCCTTTTTTAACGCCTCGTTTCCGCTTCCTCGTCTGTCCTCC
>NW_017141060.1:0-340 GCF_001652005.2 Ceratina calcarata
AGTTCCTCAAAGTTAGTGAATAAAAAATTTTCTTACCCAGCCAAGGGTAGGTTGGCTCAGATCGTATAGTGCGGGCCCTACAACGTACTTTTATTGATCAGAGTTTTTGGTTAATAATTCAAAAACCGTGTCTCACTTTGCATCTTACCAAAGGAAATTGTTGCTCAGAATTATTTACAGAAGCACCTCGCTTCGGCTCTAACACTTTTCTGGGACACCATGTATATTCTGGTGTACATTTAAAATTTACTTGTGTGTTATAGTTATATTTGAGGCATACATTCTTAGTAATTTTATGAATAGTAATACTTCTTATTATAATTAATTATTATAAATAAAG
>NW_017141061.1:0-340 GCF_001652005.2 Ceratina calcarata
ATTCTCGCAACACTGGCTACGATACTATTTCAATTCAACATAGAACGTATGCGATAGGGCTCGTAAACGATGAAAATCTGTGTCTAGTATGAAATCTAGGTACATAAATATAATTATGATGTGAAATTGAGGAAGGAGGGTCGTGATCCCGTTTTGATTTTTCGAATCTGGGGAAATTCGGTCCCGTTGAGGCCCTCAAGGAGAAATATCTTTTTTTTTTTCTTATTTTGTGTTTTTTGGTACGAGGATAAGGAATTTAATTGTCGTTTACCTCAATTGAACTTTCAAAGCTGATAATACGACTCGTTATAGCTGCTTTGTTCTGGTCGAAATATATATA
>NW_017141062.1:0-1423 GCF_001652005.2 Ceratina calcarata
GTGACATTAAAGCATTAAGAAAGTACAGAGGAAACAATTAATATTCACGAAAGAATTTCAAAATGTCGAATTTACGTGTAAAAATATAGACAGTATAAGTATAAGTATGTTATTTTATAAGGTACGCGGTGCCCGACGGCAATGCTGCCCCCTGACGGGCCTCAAACTTGCCTTCGGGCCGCTACCGCGCCCCTTGATTCCAACAAGGAAGGCATATGCCAATAAAATAACAAAGGTGGAGTAGAAAAAACAGTTGTCATTAGAGCTGAATAAAATAACATACTTATTAATGACTCTTTTATCACAAGTTTCTTATTAAGTATGTCTAATATAGCAAAGATTAATGCAGATACAATAAAAATAAGAATTTTAGGATTAAAGTCTTCACTATGAGCTTTGATAGTAATAGCAATACCAACAAAACCAATAATAGTTACTATCCATCTTTGCCAAATTATATTTTCGTTTAGTAAAGGGATTGCAAGAAATATAACAAATAATGGTATAGAAAAACTTATAATCGTTGCAGTTACTATGGGGAAAGTACTCAATCCATAGGTCCATAAGACCATTCCACAAAACAACAGTGCTCCTCTAGTTATTTGAATAGATATTTGACTTGTTTCAAAAGCTTCTATTCCATAGTAAAACATATAAAAGGTACAAGGGTAATAGTGGGAAACAGAAAGCGGAAAAAAATTATTTCAAAACTCTGAAGATGTAAACTTAGATATTTTGATATAGTATCATTAGCTACACTACTAAATAAGCTAACAATAAGTATAAACCAGATAACCCCAAATAAATAAGCTCTCAGTCTATAATCCATAAAGCTTCTGATTTAATAGATATGATGTACTCATATAATTTTACTACAAAACTAATAATATAAAAGTTTTCTGATGTATGGTCCCAGAATGTGATCGTGAGGGTTAATTATAAATAATTCGGGAAATTTCGTCTCTGTAGACATATTAAGAACTACGTAACGAATGTTTATATTTGTGAGTAATAGTAAGGTTCAAGGCAGAGTTCAGCTGACGGCCCGTTTTCTCTAGATTTAAGTAGCTAATACATAGATGGGCAGCAGTCGCTTCGCGCTACGCTAGCCGCTTGCATTGGCGTCGCAAAATTATACATGACGACGTAATAAAGACGCGCGCGAATCCAACACACATGACTCAATATTACGACTGATTTATTACGCTTCTAAAAAATTGCATTTTATACAGAACACGCAATTTAATGCATGTGTTAATGAAAATAAATTTTATTTTCTTTTTCTAAATATATTATGTTGAACAGTTTTTGATTCATTGTAAATTCTTTTCTAATTTGAAGACTTTGTAAACGGCAGTAAATAAATAGCCGAATAAGATCAGAAAATTAACCATTAAATAGCCATGCGATTACATTTTACACA
>NW_017141062.1:2702-7545 GCF_001652005.2 Ceratina calcarata
CTATTTTTAGGAGGAGATAATAGTATGTCGCGATAGAAAGCCGGATTATAAGTACAAAATGGTCCATTGGAAAAATTTGCGGTTACAGAACATGTATATTTATTTAATTAGGCTCTCGTACAGGCCGTAATATTAGTATTTAGAAAAGGTTAATTTATTTTCATCAACATATGCATAAAATTGCTTGTTCTATATAAAATGCAATTTTTTAGGGTCGTGATAAATCAGTCGTAATAAATCTTTAAAGTGTCGTAACAAATTAGTCTTGCTCTTCGATATATTCAAAAGTTTTGGTGAATCGATACGCTCTCATCGGTATTCGAGAGCGTCTTTATTACCTCGTCATGTATAATTTTGCTACGCCAATGCAAGCGGCTAGCGTAGCCAGAGATGGGATCAGAGATGGGATACGGGCCGGGTTTTCTCGCGCATGCGCGGCTTTTTCAGCATCAGTAACGTACAATTTTCGATAAAATCGGGCGCCACGATCGCCCTGCATAATTTTGTGGAAATATTAGTTTCAGGAGTCTGAGAGCCCCTTGGGCTCCAATATGTGCGCGTCAGTATACGGTACTGAAAAAGTCGCGCATGCGCGGCTTTTTCAGCATCAGTAACGTACAATTTTCGATAAAATCGGGCGCCACGATCGCCCTGCATAATTTTGTGGAAATATTAGTTTCAGGAGTCTGAGAGCCCCTTGGGCTCCAATATGTGCGCGTCAGTATACGGTACTGAAAAAGTCGCGCATGCGCGGCTTTTTCAGCATCAGTAACGTACAATTTTCGATAAAATCGGGCGCCACGATCGCCCTGCATAATTTTGTGGAAATATTAGTTTCAGGAGTCTGAGAGCCCCTTGGGCTCCAATATGTGCGCGTCAGTATACGGTACTGAAAAAGTCGCGCATGCGCGGCTTTTTCAGCATCAGTAACGTACAATTTTCGATAAAATCGGGCGCCACGATCGCCCTGCATAATTTTGTGGAAATATTAGTTTCAGGAGTCTGAGAGCCCCTTGGGCTCCAATATGTGCGCGTCAGTATACGGTACTGAAAAAGTCGCGCATGCGCGAGAAAACCCGGCCCGTATCCCATCTCTGAGCGTAGCGCGAGGCGACTGCTGCCCATCTATGTATTAGCTACTTAAATCTAGAGAAAACGGGCCGTCAGCTGAACTCTGGTTCAAGGTAAGGGAAATGCTAGTGAGGTAAAGTAGAATAACGTTGATTTGATAATTTAAGCTCATCTTCCCTCTTGCTACATCTCTCTTTATATCTCCTCTTTTGCAGCAGGTCTATACTTACTGCTTAAATTTAGGTGCACACTAATTTTTCGATTTGTATATTATTCTAATGCTTGTATAATACCTTCATTGAATATTTGATTTTGAGGTAATTAGATGCCAAAAAGTAAAACTAAACGTGGAACGGAAGATTTGAAGGGTAATGCAGGCCCAAGCAAAAGATCTCGTCTCAGTTCTGATCCTAAAAAAAATAAAGAGATTATCTCTAGCAAAGTAATAAGTAAGCTGAAGGATGTTGTTAAGGGTGATAGAACTTCAGCTATTGAGGAATGGGTCAAGGCTCACCCTGTAACAGTAGAGGGTCTAACCGTTGAGCAATCGGACCTCTTATGTAATGCGTTTCGTGATGAATCTTGTTGGTCAGGTGCGACACTAGATGTTGCTAAATTGGTAGGAGAATTAGCTAAATCAGGTGTGTTGAATCCATTTGCTATATATAAAATAGCATGTATTGAGTGTGTAGAGAGTGAAATTAAGCAATTATTTGACAAGGCGTTAGAGTCCTTTAGATCTGACTTATCTCATAAAGGCGCATGTGAGGAAGATAGGAATTTAGCTTGCAGTGATGAGCTGGCAAGAGTTGAATTGTTAAGTTCCATGGGAAGACGTGATCCTGTTTTCAATTTCTGGATTGATCAAGAATCAGGTAACCTTAGAGAAAATATAGAAGCAGAAGATGGATTTAATAAGGCTGTAGATTTCAAGTGGAGTAAGGGAGTGGAACACTTCTATAATCGTCTGTGTTCTGAAGAAAAATTAGTGAAAGAAGGGCGAGAAAAATTGCTAGTTTCTGCTATTGCAAAATTATCTCCATTGCAATCTAGCTATAAACTTGCTGCTACCTTAAATTCCATTCTAGGTAAAGTCATAAGCGCAAAAGTAGATCATAAGTCACTACTCGGGCTACCGAATAAGAAAGATAGGGGTGTGATCTATCGTCCTCTTAGTTGCTTAGTAGAGCACGGTTTTCTTTACACAACTAAGTATGTTATCCAGTACTTGAGCGAGGGATGTTCAAGATCTGAAGTAGAGAAAATGCTTTCACCTAGAGGATATGCACATCTTCTATCATCGCTTTCATTTGTTGTAGTTTCTAAAGATTATGACTTGGATAACAGGAATGAAGCAAGGTCAGCTATTAGCAGTCTTTGGGAATCTAGTGTATTTAACCAAAATAAAATAAATGTTGTTGATCCTTTTAAAGATAGGATTGCTTTTGTTGCAATGGAAAATGCAATTTCAAATTTGATTGTAGATCAGGAGAGCAGCAAGGATACTCAAGGTGCTGGCGATGGTGAAAAAGTTGATTTGGTCTTGAGTATTTTAAAGTTTGCTAAAGATTGTTGTTCAGACAAAAGCTTTGAATCATTAAAAAAGAGGATAGCAAATAGTTTAGACAAAACAAGGGATTCTAAGATGATAGGTGCAACTAGCTCCTCTAATTTAATAGAAGAGTTGTGCAAATCGGAGAAAAGCTTGAGTTTATCCTCTGCTAGTTCTGAAGGTCCTCAATCTACGTTAGTGGGTACTAGTGTTAGTATTTCGCCTGCTGCAGTTGTTAACAAATAGGAGTATTTATGCATAGTAATAGTGAAGATCGTGAATTAGTTAGGGCTTTATTAAGTGGAGGTTGTGATGAGTTTAGTAGACAATTTGTAGGTTTTTTAAACAACTGTGCATCTTTTTTGCATTCGGCTAATAAGCCTGGCTTTTTTCCTACATTCTTCTTTGGTATGTTTTCTACCGCACATGATGCAGGTATGTTAGTTGAAGGTGAAAGAGTCTATTTTCGTTTTGACAATTGTGGAAATCTAAAAGTTGCTGTTCTCACTAATGAAGAAAATAGAAGAATAGTCAGGTGTTATACTGTTGCTGATAATGAGAACAGCCCTGGATCAAGGTTTAGCGAAGAAGAGAAGCAGTGGGTAGCAGAGAATCTTCCACAAGAATTACAGGAAGGTGAGGATCTGGACTGGGAAGAGTATAAAATATTTCGGTTTGGAGAAGAATGTAGGTTTATTCATGAAATAGATAGATTTCCTCAACGTGATGAACCTGGAGCTCCAATTTTTCATGAAATTAACCCAATCAGAGAACAAGGTGAATTGTTAGACCTGATGAATGAGTTGGCAAATGATGATGCAGGAGAAGTGCGTACTAATGTTAAAAGAATTTTGGAATATGTTATTGATATCCATGATGAACATGAAGATAGCTTAGTGTTTCGTGCAGAGTCTGATTACCACGGTTTTCTGTGTGGTTTTTTAGTAAATTTTAGATACCGAGCTGTGGCTGATTTCTACCCAGAGCTACTTATAGGAAAAGGTTATGCAGATGTTGTTTTGCTTGTTCGTGGTGTTGATCAGGCAAATGATTCGGTTCCAATTATAATTGAGTTGAAGGTTGGTGATGAGGAAGGGTTAGAGCAAGCTAAAGATTATGGTAAAAGTTGTTCTGTTTCGTCTTTGCCTATTCATACCTCATCACCAAGTGCTGTTTGTGTAGCGTTAAATTTTCAATTACGTGGAGGTGCTGGTCTCCGAACTTCTGTGCAGGCCTTTTCAGAAGGTGGTCTTTCCTTAATATCAGGTTTACTACATCCTCATGGAAATGGAGTTAGGGGAAATGTAAAACGTTTTTTACAATCCATAGCATCAGAGTTCACTCAATCTCCTCATTGTAATACTTTTTCCTGTACGTCATCGTTTGTTTTTGGAAATGTTTTATCTACAAGGAGGGACTTAGAAACAGATGATGGGCGGGAGGTAAGGGTTACCAAGTATCTATTTAACCACTCTCAGGGAGAGAAAATGAAACGTACAGGTGGTAGGGGAGATGCAGCAGATATTGTAAGACATGCGTTAACTTTAGCTCTATTTTGATCAAATATTGGTTTTGTTGTGCTTCACATTTTTCGTCGTTTAAAGTGGCAGACTTTACCAGATAAGGCATTGAACCTGTCGTTACTACCTCAAGCCACAGATGATGCTAAGGTGCGTCAAGTACTTTGTGAAGTAGATGTCCAGGGTCATCTGGAAGTGGCTTATGCAAAGAAATTCGAATCACTACGTGCTTACTCATAGTGAAGGTTATTTCGAGGGAAGGTTTTCAGAACAAATGGGTAATGTTAGGAACTTACATCAATTTGCAGATCAGTTGATGAGTGCTGAGCCTAATTTTAGTAATGATGGTAATGTTAATGGTGAGTACAGGGCTAGGTATGAAGTTTTATTTAATGAGATTTCTCGTCTGTGGTACCGATTAAACGTTGAACTGGGCAGGGCAGATCTCAGTCCAGTTGGTTCTGGTAAATGCTAAACGTTGAACTGAACGTGTCAGATCCCTGCAAAGAAAAGCTGGGGGCAGCACTAGTATGGGGAACACGCAAAACCCGGCCGTGAGCACTCTCATTTCCTCTCTGGTATAACCAGAGAGAAACTCCCTGGTTATAACCAAAATAAAAGAGTTTCTCTCTGGTACACCGAGGAGAGATTACTAAAGAGTGACAACGCCTGTGTTAACGCGCGGCCCGAAAAAAGGGCC
>NW_017141063.1:0-341 GCF_001652005.2 Ceratina calcarata
ACTCGTCGAAGTGAGGGTCGTCCCGCGAATCGTCCGAGACGTACAAACCGCAATGTATTCTTGGGGCTTTAGCGCAAGGCGGGCCACTCGAAGAAGTTGCGGCCGTCGACCGGTCAGAGGCCTTTCATACTTTCACAAGGGTCGCGATCTCTCCGTATCTCTCTCTCTCTCTCTCGGGCGTTCTATCCTTGATTAAAAAGACTTTNCCCATTGATGGAACTAGCCATCTTCCACTGTCACGCGAAGGGTCGAGTCACGCGGAGGGAAGAATAGGAAAACCGAACCGCGCCGGAGACCTGTCCATCAATTCCAAACGGCGCGGTCTCGGCAGTCCGGGATCA
>NW_017141064.1:0-340 GCF_001652005.2 Ceratina calcarata
AATGCACGTATGCGTGATGTTATGCTCGTTATTTATGTGTGTCGGTTTTTAGTCATTTCTGTAGCTGAATACGTAATGTAGAGCACGTGTTAATAAGTGTATTAAATAAAGTTAATTTTCTAAAGTAAAGAGTCGAGTTTGTTTCACCAAGGCATTGGATTGTGTGTCAACCTTAGCCTCATCATTACCGTATAGCCAGAACAATCATAAATCAGTATTGACATCGAGGTCAAGAGATGTTTAGATACTCATAAATATACTCCAGATTTTATTCATTTATAAAAGAACTTGATATGCAAAAAATATAAAGAGTGTATTTTATGTCCAAGAATTAGCATTA
>NW_017141065.1:0-340 GCF_001652005.2 Ceratina calcarata
TAGACTATGATCATAATATAGAGGCATAACCGCGAGAGCGATATTTCATTCGACTTAAAGCTATCGACTAACCAGTCGATAGTACGTTGCGATTACTCCCTGGGTAGTCGATACTTTAAATTAGTCGATAGTGCCCATCACTAGCGGTGCGGCGCGGCGTTTTTCGAGCCGACCGTAAATTCGACCAGAGCCGAAAACCAAGTTTCCAGCCAATACTAAAGGCATGTAAACGCAGGGCTGGGATAATTTTTCCCTCAGCCGGAAAGTGGGGATGACGCGAAGTGACATGGTGGGGACTGGTACTTGATGCTGGTATGCTAGGCATGGTCAGCGAAGGCGC
>NW_017141066.1:0-340 GCF_001652005.2 Ceratina calcarata
AGAATCAACTGCGCAACGATTCCAATAGCGGAGACTGGTTTCCTCGTCTTTTTGTATTATTCACCGGGTATGCTCGACGGGAAGGCGTCGGTGGTTACCGGAAACGGTCGACCGGCGGCCCCGTTGCCAAGGAATTGTCCCGGGTTCCGGGGTGGCATCGCGGGCAGCACTTTTAAACAATGAAACCTGATTGAATCGGAATCCGTGTCGTAACCTGGGCTTTCGTGAACCGTTCCTCCTTTCGAGCGTCGGGTATACATTGGTACAATGGCGTCGATCGAGTTCACGCTTCGCGTCAGGATCGACGAGGATTTATTCGACAGGCGCCATATTTTATTTC
>NW_017141069.1:0-340 GCF_001652005.2 Ceratina calcarata
ATACATGTTTAATGTTATTTATTCGAAGGAATTATTGACGAATCAAAATTATGCAATTGTTTCTATCGATCGGGAGGCAGTATTAAAAATTACTGCAACAGTCATTGGCAAATCGATGCATTCAGATTTTGCAATTTTTTCTATTGATCGGAAGGCAAATCACTTCTACAGTCATTGACAACTTATTGAATTAAAATTCTGCAATTTTTTTCTATCCATCGGAAGGCGATACTAAAAATCCACAGTCATTGAAAAATTGATGCATTGAAATTCTGCGATTGCTTTTATCCATTGGAAGGCGATATTAAAAATTACTTCCACAGTCATTGAAAAATCGATG
>NW_017141070.1:0-340 GCF_001652005.2 Ceratina calcarata
CACTACCCACACATCAGTTACGCAGGCATAGCAGTTTACTACCGAATACTATACGCTGCATCATTTGTGGCCCATCAAATTGCGGAAAGACTAATGTGCTAATAAGCTTGCTTGAAAGGCCGCATGGTGTGCGTTTTGAGAACGTGTATATGTACTCGAAATCAGTACAACAACCGAAATATCAATATTTAGAGAATTTACTGGCATCAATTGATGAAATTGGATATTTTACATTTTCGAACAATAGTGACATTGCTATGTAGTAAAAAAAGTGTTGCGTAAAATGGTGGATAAGGTCTATGTGAAATGGCTAGGACTAAATAATACACATAATTCGTGG
>NW_017141071.1:0-340 GCF_001652005.2 Ceratina calcarata
TGGCGAACGCTGAGGTTCGTCGGCCTTCGACGCACTTTTCGAACCGCCGCGTCAGACGAATCCAACTGCGAACGGAACGCCGAGCTTGTCCCCCCGGACGATCCTCCTTTCCTTCGATCGCGAGCTCATCACGACTCGACCGTTGACCGAGTCCGTCCCAGCGACATCTCTCCGCTACAGCGTTTCTAGGGTATTCACAACGTATCGGTCGTAATCGGCGCATCACGACTCTACCTCGCCCTTTCGCGCTTTTCGATCTACTGCCGGAACGGCGGACGCGAGAGAACGCCCGGTGCGGAGGTCCGGCCAATTGGCGAACGCTGAGGTTCGTCGGCCTTCG
>NW_017141072.1:0-510 GCF_001652005.2 Ceratina calcarata
TGTTCTTTGTCTGCAAGCCCAAGCGTCCATGTACAAAGGAGATCCAGGTATCTTATCTGACTGCAGGTATAAGGGATTTCGCAACTTACCAGAGGAAAACTCGTTTTCATGAAAACGTTATGCGTTTTGTCTCCACATTTATTTCTCCACAATTATAAGTATAATATTTGTTGTAATAAAACGTAATGCGAATAAATATATTTTGTCATTATATTTCCTTTAAATTGTAATGTACATGAAATAATATCATATGTGTGTAAAAAAAAGGGAAAAAGAAGAAGAAAAAAAAAAGACACGACAGGTACTCGATCCGGCGATCCAGCGGTTCCGAAGCTAGGACCTTAACCGCTGGGCCGCCGCCGCTTCTTGCTCACAGTCGTAACGCAAGGGAAGGTAAGCATCGCATCAAACTTCTTTCGCGATTTTTTCGAAAACGCCTGCGTAGTTGCGGCTAAATTTGGTATGGTTCTGTTCTACTAGTCGAGTACTAAAAGTGTATAGTACTATCAA
>NW_017141072.1:2770-4657 GCF_001652005.2 Ceratina calcarata
GGTATAGGGATACGAGGCCCGACGCACTTAGTAGAATAAGTGATTTTTGCGAAACCTCTGCTTGAGTGAAGGAACCTCCAATCGTGAGGACGTGCCTTCCGCAAGCATTGGTCTATAGCTCTCGTCACTACTGGTAGTGACAAGAGCGACTCGAGGCCATCCGGCTACCATTACGGTAAACCTATACAGGTGATAGAAGCACGGGTAGTGCCCGCTATCATATCGGATAGCGTTGCCTACTATAGTCACGGCCCGCTTCACCTGCAATAAACCGAATCGAGAACGATCTGGCGGAGAGCAGGTCCCGCGTCGCGTAGATTACTATTTAGAGCCTAAGTTAGTTTTAGATTGCGCGCCAGTCAAAGCGTGACCCCGCCTTCTCCTTCGCGTAGCTTCGGAATATAGAATCTAACGCGCCTAGTGATAACTCGCGTAGTTCAATAGCTTTACTTCGGAATATAGAGTCTAACACGCCTAGTGATAATTCGCTCTACCTGTACGTAATCGCGTAGTAGTAAGCATTTGTATTTTTGCAGAGGCCCAGTGGCAAGGCCACCGCCAGCCGGACCTTCCGCATCATCTGCCGCCTCACCGTCCTCGTCAGCAGAATAAACGTAGCGTGTGTTATTTCGTGCGTTATTGATTTCGTAAACCCGCCCTTAGCTTTAAGCCGCGTGCACAAGAGCGAGCGGTCGACACCACCACGGCACCTATCGGTGGCTCGGCCGATCCGCCCGTTACAAATTTATACTGCGATAAAGAATCAATGTTTTCTTTTTCAATAATTGAGCATATACGATTACCAAAAATGGTCGGTACAGCTGTTAATTTTAATCTTTTCTTACCATCTGCTGTTGTTATTCACATTTCATCAGAAAAATGTACCTTAAAAAATTGTTTATTTTTTACTAGCACAATTTTTTATTTATATTATTTCTATTTGTAAGGCAACTGTGTGACGAACCGTCACGATATGCCCTCCGTCCTCGGACGGATATCGGTCCCTCCACCGCACGGTGCGCAGTCGCAGACACCGTGCGAGTCAGCCCCGGCCCCCGCTAGGCGGCTATCTCGGGAATGACGTCTCGCGCAAGCGATATCCCGCTTAAGTACTTTGAACCGAATCGCTTAATGAAGCTGTACTTTATTATATTAGAAGGATATATTTGGGATATTCTTTTGTATACTTTTTTTATGTTAGGAATTTAGACAAATTTACGAGTATTGGAACGTTTGTGACAAAATATTCTAAAGCATTTAATACAATCAGTTTAATCGTAGTCTTTACACCTCTCATACTGTTAAAAAATAATCACTGTTAATGTCTAAAAATCGAAAAATTAATTGAAATAAATTCGATTCGCGGAATTTAGTTATTTTGCGCGACCTTCGAAATGAGTCTTTTCTTCGAGGGTACGGATCGCGCTAACCGCGAAGAAAACAACATCGGTATTTCATACGACCTCCGGAGCGAAAGTATTTGTAAAGGGGCACGCGCTGAATTGTGCGACAAAAAATGACATGGAGTGTCGTTGTCAATACGCGATCGACATCACCCGTCCAACCGTTAACGGATAGAAGAATTCAAATTTGGAAGTGCAGAGTGGGAAGAGGAATAATCGTAAGTGAGAGAACGGATAGGCGCGATTCGTTTATGCCACGCGCCGAGCTCGGTGTGCGCGCGTTACATGACGATCCTGTCAGGATCTAGTTAGGTGGGGTTAACTATCGCGCAAAACGTTGAGAATTGGAGGAAGACTTTATAATGTTCAGACTTTATAGTCGTAGGCTTCAATTACAAGCTGATTATACAGATAAAGTCATTCTGGCGACTTGCGTACTGCATAATTTTGTAGTTATTGTTTGAACTTGTGGAATTAATTAAGT
>NW_017141072.1:6601-7455 GCF_001652005.2 Ceratina calcarata
GGTGTATCCTGATCATTTTTGCCAGACGCGTATTTGCGTCCATAGTCTATACTGATGACATCTGCTGAGCGCGTATTTGCGTCCATAGTCTACAGCGATGACTTTCGTTGGACGCATATGTGCGCCCATAGCACTCAAAGGGTTAAAAAAGGAAAAAGTTAATTTCCTAATCGCCTCTCCGGTTGACCTTAATAATCCGAAATAATAATAATCTCGGGACTATGTTGAAGTTCCGAGAAAGTCACCGCGAGAACGTAGAAAAACGGTGTAGAGTTTCTTGCCGGCTTGGTGGTTTAAACGGTCGCGATGTTTTGATACCGCGACCGGAAAAAGGTCGAAAGAGTACGAAGACGCGCGCGAGACGTGTCACCTGGGTGCGAGCGAGACGGAGATATCTCGCAAATCCTCACCTCGCGACGACCGAGGTGAAGGACAATTCGAGTCTTAACGAATTCAAGAAGTCCACGTGTAACCGTGGCGGAACACACTGCTATTAATAAAGAGTCTGTGAAGTGCATCCCTGCCACGTGGAAGATATACCGTATTCATTCGTATATCCAGGACGTTCAACAGACGGCTGTCTCCAGGGGTCCATCGAGAGGACGTACGTGAAGGAGCAGCCACCGAGTTCGCGGGATAGCGAAAACGAGCCGTATTTGTGTCAGCTCCCCCTGTACATCGTTCTGCGTCATCACTGGGTACTTTTGTCTTTTAATTGATAGTATCCGCCGTTAGGACGGTCTAGGCAATTGTGGTTCGACAATTGCAGCTTACCGAGACTTGAGGTCTCCATCTGGAGCCTCCACTCTTACAAAGTGCATCAAGGAGGAGAGCAGTGAACGCAGCACACCGTC
>NW_017141073.1:0-340 GCF_001652005.2 Ceratina calcarata
CACATTGTAATACAAATGAAATCATGCAGAACATGGAATTTATCACAGTGTCACGTTAACATTGTTTGAACGTAATCGCGTTGTTGAAATGTTTAGTTCACGAGCAGAAAAAACTCGGTCAGTTCAATTTTTCATTGCCCGAGCTACCCGGCGGACGACGGTAAATCATAACTCACCTGAGCAGCGTTTGTAAAATACGATGAACTGTAAGGTTTCGTACTCGTTTCCTAATGCATAGTTGATGCTTTTTCTCCTCATCAGTAATTCATTTCGATCTTATTGGAAAGTTTTAAGATGAATCAATAAACATGTTGCATGAATAAAGATATACTGACTCCTG
>NW_017141074.1:0-340 GCF_001652005.2 Ceratina calcarata
TTCTGTATTTTATAGCAGGTACCGGTGGATTTGGAGGACCCAGTTCTCAGTACGGAGCACCCACTACTCAGTACGGAGCACCCAATGCCCAATACGGAGCACCCTCGGCTACCAACCAGTACCTACCACCGCGTGGTAACTTCCGGAAGTAATCGACCGCATCGTACGCATCGCCATTAGTGAAAAAGAAAATAAGAAAAAGAAGAAGAAATGAGTAAACATGTGAAATTCCCCCGGATGTTGGGCGACAACCGTCACGGACCTCCCTCGTTTATACAGCTTCTTTTTATACCACTTACAGAACCACTCAGTCACACGCACATCCACCTACACTTAACAA
>NW_017141075.1:0-340 GCF_001652005.2 Ceratina calcarata
ACTTAGCAGTGAAACCTTTTTTATAATGAGAATAACAATGTACACGGTTTTCTACGCTTGCAGGTGTTTCAATTCTGAACTCCGTACAATCAAGTATAACTCTTGTTTGAGTATATTGTGGATGGAAGCATTCAGGCATTAATCCTTGTACGGTATCTTTATCAGGCCAAAATACTAAATTAGCTGTAGCAGAAGATAAATTTTGAAGCGTTGAAAAGAATATCTTTGACACTGTTGTTCTATGTATACCAAATATTACACTCAGAGCACAAAACGATAAATTTAATTTTATTTTCATTAAAAATATGAGGAGTCTATTTTCTTTTGAAACCTTGATCCA
>NW_017141076.1:0-340 GCF_001652005.2 Ceratina calcarata
TTTTTTTTTATAAAAATACCGTTTGGTTCGTCACGATTCGATTTCCGGTTCCGAAGATATCGTTTAGAGGCAGCTGCAATTTTACGGCGCCGTTATAGCCATCCTCTTCACACGCTTCGTGCCTCTCTCTCGCACCTTGACCCAGTTACTGACCTGCTATAACTCCCACCGCTCCGTCTAGACTACACCTGCTAGACCCGACTTCAGGAAAATATCCGGAGCGTGTAATTCGGAGGACACCTGCGATTTCCGGAAGGAATATAGGTCACGCGTGCGCGGCGGTAAAAAACGTGATGCCTAGTAGAGGCGTCGCCTGCGCAGCGAAAGTTTAAAAACCTAC
>NW_017141077.1:0-340 GCF_001652005.2 Ceratina calcarata
AATTTACAAAATTTCATAACACTGATTAGAATATCCGAGATTTTACGCAAGTTTTGAATAAATAAAAGGAAAAGTCTCTCTCTTATTTTCCCGTGTTCTACATACGCGAACCACAATGTTGCTGTTAAATTCTGTCACCAATCTAATTTTATATCGACATGCGTTTGACGTTTTATCGTTGTTTGCCAGCTCAGCTGTCCAATCCCGAACACTTTACCTACTTCATTAGCACAGAATTTCATGACATTCAACGCAGTTAATGACTAGACTGCGAATTTTATGCATTATTAGGAAAATTGAATACGTAGAAAATGTAAAAAGTGCATGAACTTGTAAATTA
>NW_017141078.1:0-340 GCF_001652005.2 Ceratina calcarata
CTCTTTCTTGCTTCTGTATAACTGACGACGCATTCATTTAGCGCGTCCCCGAACTCCTCGGCTTCAGCGTGCGAAAGCACTCTATCTGGAAAGCCAATCGGCACTATCGCAACTTGATGAACCGAGTCGGATTCTTCCCTCGAGAACGGTCTGCTCATGGCGAACTAGTATAACACTGATCACAGGTCACAACACGTTAGAGAATGGAGAGTCGGGTCAAACGAATGCTGCTCCGCTTTCTCCGCCCGCTGTATTTAAGCCCTCGCAGTATCTACGCCCCTTCCATGCCCTCTCTTCTCTCATCAACCCTGTACCACAGTCCTCGATCTCGTTCCTATTG
>NW_017141079.1:0-340 GCF_001652005.2 Ceratina calcarata
AATATTTAACTGTAATAATTGATATTAAATTTGTTTTAATGTTTCTGTATAGATATTCTATTTATTTTGATTTCTAAGATTCATTACTTGTAATAGACGACAATGTTTAATTTTAGATATACTTTCTAATTATTTCAATTTCTAATATTAATACTTTGTAATAAGGCTATATACTTAAACAATGCTAGCATGTTGAAGTTGTTATTATAAATTCGTATTACTATTAAAACACTACCTGTAAAATTTTAAAACAGTTCATGGGTTTTTTGGATAATTATAGTGACGTGAAATTTGCATGTACTCTTATGATAATCAGCAATAACCCAAAGAAAACTTCACT
>NW_017141080.1:0-340 GCF_001652005.2 Ceratina calcarata
AACAAGATCGTATAAGGTATGATAAAAGATATGGTATATATGTATTTGAAAAAAAATTTAAACAAAATGTTCACTTGAATAATCCTAGTCTACGCTACCACGCTGTGTCCTCTCTGAACTTCGCAAATACACTGCCTCTTTTCTCTAGGCCCCGCTTTATCTTCCCCATCATGCCTTTCCTACTCTCGTCTTCACATCAAAACCTAAACAATAAACTTAACATCCTCTTCGATAGCTTGGGACTCAGGCCTGCAAGCCATCAAGGCTCGCCTGCAAATCATTTATATCCCAATTGCCCCGATCTTACGTTACAGACATAAACATCCTTATTCCTATCTTA
>NW_017141081.1:0-340 GCF_001652005.2 Ceratina calcarata
ATTTTGAAGGTCACAGAAATGCTGAATCAGCGATTTTGGAGGTCGTACACGTGCGGGTCCCCCATCCCCACACCCCCGCTCGCCTACGAAAATGCTGAGTCAGCCCCCCCCTCATCTCTCCCGGGTTAGAAACCGCCTACTACACCTACTTTGCGACGACCGCACCGCGTGCTCTGTCGACGATAACGGATCGTCCTCGTTGTTGCTTCTTCCCCGTGCCTCGGGAGCGTGCTTATGGGTATTGGTTTCACAGCGAACCAAGCAGCCGGTACGGGCTGCGGCAGAAAGAGTAACACAAGAGATTGCATAACGAATTTTCAAATATACGATTACCCTGAAC
>NW_017141082.1:0-340 GCF_001652005.2 Ceratina calcarata
CATATAACAGTCAACAAGTTTCAAAAATTTATGAATACAACCTACTCATCTGTCAATCAACCCATACACAATTACATTGCCAAAATCAACCAGATAAAGGTCAAGCAACATAATTATTAACTTTCCCCTTTTCTACCAAAACTAAAAGATAACTACATCAATAACAGTCCAATCAAGACAAAACAACAAAGATACAGAATCCGACCAATTCCTCCTGACTGCAAATATTTACAGGCCTCCAATAATCAAAACAATCCCCGACCTCGAAAGTCTTGTGTTTATGATTCGAACCTAATACCATACCTCCGTCAACAACGATGCCATTGAGAATAAACACCGT
>NW_017141083.1:0-593 GCF_001652005.2 Ceratina calcarata
TAAAATGTCTAAATGTGATTATTTATTAATGTACATTTTATGATAATTCCTTTTGTACTGTTCGTACTCCGAGGAGTTTATTTTTGAAAAGAATCTGATTTCGGCACGTAACTTCAGTAGGCGGCATTTTTTCTCGTTTAATTGCAACCATATTGCGATTCCTCTTTGATATATCCGCCTGGCGCAGTTCCTTTTCGCGGAATATCATTTTTTACACTGCGCCTAATTGGCGACGAACTGTAACGATTATACAAAGACTTTCTTTGTATAATTATTATATTTGCATACTGTTTTGTGATGTATCCTGCTTTCCCGAAGTAAGTAAAGGGAACTCCCTTTGGAAAGAAGCTACTTCGTGTAGGTATAACGTATCCCATTTATATTAATTTTATTCTGTAAAAAATGTTTATGTAATTATTATTGTATTGAATTCGCATTCTGCTACCAAGCAGCGTCCAGTTTTTTCTCGACGCTCACGTGAACAAACCCTGGAGGATACACAAACCGTAAATATAGCATAGGCACGTAATCAAAGACTCTGAAAAGAGATCGGGTATAAAAGGTATAAACATACAATCATAAAATCTTAAGAC
>NW_017141083.1:929-2000 GCF_001652005.2 Ceratina calcarata
TTAAATCAGTTCATGATTTGTTCTGGGATTTATTTGAGATTTATTAACTATCTGATTCTCATGGTTTAGAATTTATTATTATGCAATTATGATTGCTTTATTTAGTTTTAAGTTAGATGATTTTTCAGGCTCTCCCAATTGATGAAGTCTGTAATAATTACTAGGTAAGAACGTTTGTCATATCTCTCGACAGACAATAGGCATAAAATTGTTGGTAATTCGGTCGGAGGCTCGTTAACGAGCCGCGATGTTCACCGGTTTCTTAATTAGGCGGGCAATTAATGCGAACGAAGAAACTGTGAAGATAATTCGCCGGCCGCCGCGACTCCGTATTGCAAATAAGTATTAGAGATAGATAGAGGGGCACGAATTTCGCTGGCGATACGTTCGGGCGCGTTTAGGTGCACACGGGCCGGGCTATCATTAGGGAGAAATCGCATGCAAAACCCAGGGCCGAGGTGGCCCGAGCTCTAAGATCCCGAGGCCCGTTCGCTCGTAAACTTTCGCAGATTCTAATCGACCGCGCGTAATTAGACCAAGCGCAATTGTCGGTAATTAATTGGAGCTAAATTAATTAGCTTAGATCGAATGGAGAGTGGAAAATTACAAGGTAACATATTCGCAATAACAGATATTCGTGCTCGGTTTCTGTTTCTCCGTTTGTTCACCTGAAATGTAAGAAAAGTTGCCAGATCTCGTTAGGCGAAAATACGGTGTAGATCGACGGCTCTTTAAAATGTGTAATAATCAGTCGATGGATGATAGGCACGTCTTTTTAATACGTAATTGCTCGTCCGTGTTAGATATTTTGCCTCGACGTGGTTGGGAGCTCGATTTTAACACTAGAAAGACTGAAACTTAGTATATACCTACAAAAGTCGGCAGGATACGCCAGCTTTCGCAATCAACTTTTCCCAAATACGTCCGCGATAATGACGATATAAAAAATGCGATGTTTAAAAAAAAAAGGATATTTATCGAGCCGGTTTTTTAACACTAGAAAGACTGAAACTTAGTATATACCTATATTGCCCAAAGCAGTAAAAATGACTGCATTGTGAAAGAATAATG
>NW_017141083.1:4085-4798 GCF_001652005.2 Ceratina calcarata
CGTCTCTTTTTTTAATATCATGAATTTGAAAAAAAATCTTACAAATTACACGATTTAATTAATTTTGTAATGTAACATATGTAGAGTATTGGTACATTGAATTAAATGAAGATCCAGCATATAATTCTTAATCTGAACGCGAAAGGAAATACTGCAGGCAGTCGCGTTTATCTATAAAGCAAAAAACGATGCAAGACGCGGGATCCGTGGTCGCTTCCGCGTACGTCGAAAGACAGGAGACAGCTGGTCCCCTCGCCCCTCGTTACCATTTCAATGCGCGACGGTACGATTACTCGGTGACAGTGACAACTGTAACACCGATACCCATGAGAATCCTGTCGATGGCCAAGTTTCCTCGCGGCTCGGCTATACCAGCTCGATATCAATACAATTTTTCGCTCAAGAGAATCTCCGATTCTATTTTTAATGATTGAACGTAGCAGTATTTCTCAGCTTTCTCAGCCAATTTGTGTTTCCTCCATTGAAAATCTTGGAGGAACGTTGCGACGTATCGCGGGGGGAATTTTTATCTTATTGGAGCCAGTTATTCCGGGTTACGTTTCCCCGTCTCGAAACTCTTGCATGAAATTTCCATTTTCTCTGGTCGATTCGCCCGGTGCAACAAAAGGGCGCGAGATAGAGAGGTCGTAAAAACAGACGACGCCTCCTCCTGCCTGCTTGCCTCCTTTCTCTCTCTCTCTCTCTCTCTCTCT
>NW_017141084.1:0-340 GCF_001652005.2 Ceratina calcarata
AGGAGCGGACCCGCTAGGCCCCCGTTAATTGATAATTTCAAACCAATTAAAAACATTGTAAATGCCCAGCCCCCGACTTTCGGAGGACGGTCGTTCGCCGAAGTCACCAAGGGTTTTCAAGTTCCTCCCCGTGAGGTCGCGGAGGACAGTGCATTCGCGCTCTTTGATGAGATTCGTACTTTACATTCTCTTGTAGATGTCGACCTTATGCTTAATTTAGTCCGTAACTTAAATGCCCAGCTGCGGCTGTGCCGCACCAACGCAGAAAAATTCCGCGTTTTTATCCAGACCATGAACCAACTGGATTAAATGGCCTCTCCGGTTTTTCCTAAGATTATTC
>NW_017141085.1:0-340 GCF_001652005.2 Ceratina calcarata
GAGCACACGGATACATACAATGCGATAGTGGCGTGATTCTCGTTGGCTCCCCTCCCCTCCTCTAACTGGTCAGTCTGCTGAGTCTGCTCTGCGTCCCGTTGCCGTGTTGCCGTCACTCGTCAGTTGTCCTGTGTGCGTCGTATGCGATGGTCGAGTATAACATTCCGTACCGTACATACGTACCGGCGTTCCAGTTTTCTTTATTCTCGTTCTTGAGACGTTTATACGGTACGTTGCCGGATGAGACGCACTTATTACTTGGCGTAAGTGTTATAATTACTCTTCGTGCATTTTTCTTTCTCGACTTTCTTATTATTAATAATTCTGATTAACAAACACG
>NW_017141086.1:0-340 GCF_001652005.2 Ceratina calcarata
CGGTACTTATTCAGTGATAACAATAAACGAACTTTACTTGCGTCATCAATGTCATGGGCTTGGACATCAGTCTAATCTATCGGTTTTCTGTTATCGCTGTCGACGACATTAACTTCTCGCGTTCTGTTTGTACCGGTTTTATTAACAGTAAACGTTACTCCAGTACAATCACTTATCGCCAACAAATCCGACTTAGCCAAAATATCCCGACCAACAATTAAATCCTTGGACAGTTGATTATCCGGTAAAATAAGAAGTTTTACTTTAACAGGGATGTCATCAATACGAATGTGTAGGACGGTTCTTCAAATGAAGGATTTCCCCTCTTCTCACAGGTTTA
>NW_017141087.1:0-340 GCF_001652005.2 Ceratina calcarata
ACGTCCTTCAATCAATCTTTCAACCTTAGCTAAGGGCCAATTGATACGCTTCCGAATATCGTCGTCTATCATAACAATATCTCCTACTTTTATTGCACGAGATTCTTTGGTGTCACCTTTAAAAACTAGTTGACTCAGATACTCTCTGCGGAAACGCTTACGTAAGTGTTCCATCACTTCCTGCTGACGTCGGATAGCCTTATTGAGATCAGTTTTTCTAAAAATATCGATGCCCGGTCACTCCGATTATCCTACATCGTTCAAGAACATGGCAGGAGTAAGGGGTTTCAAATTATCTGGTGACTCAGATACGTATGTCAAGGGACGCGAATTGATTGTA
>NW_017141088.1:0-340 GCF_001652005.2 Ceratina calcarata
TCTTTATGAAACTTTTACGTAATTTCTTTTCGCTTACTATTACCTCTGTATTTCGTGTTTTCCACCTCTAATTATCTCTCAATTTTGTTTTTTCACCTTTCATTTTTCGTAATTCGGAATTACATTGTACTTCGTAATTGTATTTCAGTTGTAAAAACGGATTACATTTTAATTTAATTGGAAAAGAGACTTAAATTGCAAATTACATCGTATTTTAATTGAATAGAAGTACTGAATTACAAAGTACTTGAAAGGAATGTAATTGAGTCACTTATTATAGCTCAAACTCGAATATATTTAAAAACATATTATAATTTATTAAATAATTGAATTGTAATTC
>NW_017141089.1:0-340 GCF_001652005.2 Ceratina calcarata
TGCATTGAATGTAAATAATTCACTAAATGCTGTAGATAATTTATGTATATTATTGATAGATTCTTGTTTAGGCAGCCTAACAGGATCTTAGATTAAACAAACGCCTATAAATGAAGAAACTGTTCATACAATTCTATCTCCTCATACATATATTTTATTGAAGAATAGAAAAGATTTCGTTGCAACGAGAAAATCAGTCCTCGAAAAATTTGTATTACGTAATTGTGTGATTTACGATTAAAAGAAGAGAATTAATCTCAACATTTTTGTTCATATACTAATAATCTTTCTATAAAATTTCTCTTCCTTTATTCAATGCATTATCCACCAATTAATGTAC
>NW_017141090.1:0-340 GCF_001652005.2 Ceratina calcarata
ATTTCTAAAACTTATTGTGGATTGAAACATTACATTTAATATACAGGGTGTCCTAGACTATCTGTACACCCTATTCTATTGAAATGAACTAGGAAAGTAAACGAAAGTATAACTAGGATTAATTTTGGAAATGAATAGGTATTTAATATTAGTTCATGTAACTTGAAAAACGAGTGTAAAAGGAAAAGTATTTAACTTTTGTGTAAAGTTCGTATTTAAACACCACCATTCTTGGAATTCATATTTTTTAGTTTGATTATTAATTCGTCGTCGAGTGTTGATTTTTGGTTAAATTTTTTATCTTAAGTTCATAATATTTTATTTTTTATGATTAAAAGTC
>NW_017141091.1:0-340 GCF_001652005.2 Ceratina calcarata
TCTTTATTGGTTTTATTTTATCTACATATCTGGAATACATATATTTCTCTGCAAAAAACATTTTAAAAACATTTTTGATAACGACATAAAGTTCATTTGCTTTTTCAGCGGCCCCAGAGTAAAATATTAAAATTACATTCTGGTCCAATTTTTATCTCACTTCCGCGTTATACCGTGTACACGCCAACATGAATATTCAGAATCAGATGTCCTCTCGAACTTATCGAATCGAATTTTAAAATGGTTCCATTTTACCCAACGATTGCGGCTACCATACATTTTATTCCATTGCTACGAACAAAAAATTCTTCTCCTCAAAGATACTAGTATAATATATATC
>NW_017141092.1:0-340 GCF_001652005.2 Ceratina calcarata
ACTTGTTATATTTATTATCTAGCACCATTGTAGAAATCCATAGGACAATTAAAATGCCATAAATTATTTTTTAATTAGTATTATCTATAATAATTTTGGAATTAAATGAAGGATTTAGATGCCATTGTAAGAATTCATACGAGGATTCAAATTCCATCAATTATTTTCTAATTGCTATTACGTATAATAATTTTGGAATTAGACGAAAGATTTACAATTCCATTAGCACGATTCAAATTCCATCAACTATTTTTCAATTAGTGTTAAGTATAATAATTTTTTAATCAAAGGATTTAAAACTTCATTGTAAGAACTTACAAGACAATTCAAGTTCCACTAA
>NW_017141093.1:0-340 GCF_001652005.2 Ceratina calcarata
CATAAAATCCGCAGTCTAGTAATTATGGGTATTAATTTATTTACCAACTCTCTGTTTTGCAATGATGAAATTTACCTTTGATTCGCTGTGGACGCGGCACATCAAACAAACGCACTCCCCAGTTTTGATTCCCGCTAACTTTGTTCGACTAATTAAGTTCGTAGCCAGTTTCGAAACAGTTAATTCAACGGATTACCGGCAGCGTTACGATTTCTTGCCTTCGTTTTGGATAATTAGATTCCATTGTTAGCGAAATGAATCGGATGGAACGATATAAATAAATCCCGGCGTTTTTATTCGCGATCCAATTTAGATTTCGACCTCATCTTCATTCCTGCGC
>NW_017141094.1:0-599 GCF_001652005.2 Ceratina calcarata
GGACGACGAACAAGTCCAGCTCGGTGGATACGTCCTGGGTTTGGATTATTGAAGTAGTGCATCCCGTCGTTGTTGTGCTGGAGTCGCACAGTCCTTGGACGGTGACAGCGTACGGTTCGATTTTACATCCCGCTTGTTTGGCCACCCGTTCCCTTACGAGAGAGCACGTTGCACCGTTATCAATCAAACACGATCTCACGAGCGTGTCCTTCAATAAGATCGGTGTTAACTTATGGTCGATTGAATAACACACGTTAGCCTCCGGTTTCTTTTTATTCTGGGCATTTGACGGTATGCGTTGCTTGGCCCAACACGCCGATTCTGTGTGCCCTCGCTTGTGGCAGAAGGTGCACGTGATCACGTTATCCGCGGTTGACTCCTTCCGGGGTGTATTATTCGTCTCCCTACTCCTCTTCTTAGGGCACTCCCTTTCTATGTGTCCCACTTCGCTACATTCAAAACACCGTTTGCGGGAAAAGGGGCGCGCTTGCGAGGGTTCCGGATTCGTGGTCACGCGTCTGTGATACTCGCGAGAAGATCCGCGCGATTCACGTGGTTCGTTCCGGAGCGCACGGTCACCCTTCTCCTTATTCGGCACT
>NW_017141094.1:1548-5074 GCF_001652005.2 Ceratina calcarata
TAATTATAAAGGAAAACCTACAAATATAACAATTGAAAGACTGAAGCCAGCATTTATAGAAGAAACCGAAGGAGCAAGTACCAGTGTTCCTAGAACGTATACAGGAAATAGAACTGTAAAATTCGCAGTTTAGTATATATATATATATATGTATATAATAATAAAAAAGGTCTAAACTGCTAGGAGGGGAGTGATGTGGCGGCACGCGACTTGTGCAATAGTATAGTCAGTTTAGTTTACGCTCTAGGTTTAGTATAGAGTTTAAGGTTAAGATATATATTGTATGAGTTTCCGGAAATATATAGAGAGTACAGAGTTCAGAACACGTGCTGATAGAAAACGACGCGTATATTTAATTGCACCCCTCCATCGCGAAACATCCTCCACAGGACATGACAAACCGCGCCATCTCACAGCACCGGCGAACAACACGAGCGCACGGCATCATCGTAAGCAGGTTCTCGTTCCCCGCGCGGGCTTTTAGAGTGTGCTAGATCTTTCTGAAGCTTCAAAGTGAACGAACGTGCCTCAGCTCGTTTACCGCAGCTGTGGCATTTCGCATTCATCGCCAGACATCGTGTCAATTCCCTATATTATATTTCTTATACAGTTTTTGTAAACTTCATGTGAATAAAGTATATCGTTTGTAGTTTTTAAAAGGTTACCGAAGGCGAAGTCGGACAACTAAACCTCGCAAGCAACGCGAGCACCAGCATCAAAGGAAAAGGGTCCATTTCGACAGCATTTAAACAATATGGCCGAACCACGTCAGTAACGATACAGGAAGCGCTACATGTGCCAGATCTACGTACTAATCTTATGTGAGTTTGTAAGATTACAGATAAAGGAAATTCCGTCATCTTCTCGAAGTCGCACGCGAAAGTCACCGATAGCAAGGGAAACGTGATTCTCACCGCAGAACGAATTCAAAACCTATACTACTACAAGTCTGCGGCAGCGTGCAAGAAAATCACGAACGACTACGAGAAACGTACCCCGGAGAAGAGTGGCATATCAGGCTGGGTCACTTGAACGCGCAATATCTACGCGAAGCTATAAAAAGGGGACATGTTCGCGGGGTAAACGTCAGAGATATGGACGAAAATTTCGAATACGAGACGTACATAACAGGAAAAATGCATCGGCTACCGTTCCCGAAAATCTCGGGAAGAAAACGGGGGTAGGCGATCTGATACACTTGGACGTGTGCGGGCCGATGCGGACACCTTCGCACGGAGACAATAAATACTCCTGCACCTCCATAGACGATAGATCCGGATGAATGAATGAAGTTAGATTCATCAAACAGAAAAATCAAGTTCTGAAAGAGTTCGACGAGTTCAGGGCAATCGTAGAGACTCAGCGGGGCCGAAGAATCAAAACGTTGCAGTCAGATAACGGGCTCGAGTACTTAAACAAAGAATTCGACGAGCTGCTGAAAAGCCAAGGAATAACGAGAAGGCTATCAGCGCCGTACAATCCACAGGAAAACGGGCTAGCGGAGAGAAGAAATCAGTCTTTAATGGACAAGGCAAGATGTCTCCTATTACAGTCCGGGTTGCCAGCGCCATTCTGGACAGAAGCCGTCAACGCGGCCAACTATATACACAACAGGTGCCCGTCAAGAAAGCTCAACGGAAAGACGCCATACGAAATATGGATCGGGAGATCCCCAGACGTCACCAACCTTAGACGCTTTGAAAGCAAATTCCAGGTAATGTACCGCGCCGTTGGAAGGAGCAAACTCGACGCTCGTTCACGCAATGGAATCTTCGTCGGATATACCGAGGAAACGAAAGGATACAAAATATGGATTCCGGAAGAGTGCAAAGTGGTGATCTCGAGGGACGTTGTATTTTTTGACCAGTGGCCGACGTTGCCAAACTCAGAAGAGAATAACGATCAGGACGAGGAGCTTGATTTTCTATTTACAGATGCCTCTCAATCTCGTAGAAGTGACGAGAACGAAGAGTCCACAAGTGCGGATCAACAAGACGACGACCCGGAGGAGGAAGATGTCCACGATCTCGCGCAGACGGACGGAAGGCATGGAGGATCCGTTGATATCGATGAAAGTGATGCAGATAGCGAAGACTCCCTTAATTCGGACACTTCTGTAAAAGGGAAAAGCCAAGCTGCACCGACAGACCGAGTCTTGAGGTCACAATCACGAAAGTTGAGCAAGAAGATTGTGCCTACGGACCGAGTTCTACAGTCATCCTCGTCGAAATCAAACGAAAAGGCAAGTATATCCCAAACCACCCCGATCTTTGAAGAAATAGAGCCAGTCGCTCTCGCTTTTCTGTCAGAAGTGCCGGTAAACAAAGCACTGTCCAGCCGTGAACATCAGGAATGGATGAAAGCGATGGCAAGGGAGATGGACTCCATAATCTCCAACGAAACTTAGTATCTCGTGCCAAAAAGCCAAACCACGTCCAAGATCATTGGCAGTCGTTTCGTCTTGCGATACAAGCACGGAGAGAACGACGAGATCAAGCAAAGAAAAGCAAGCATCGTGGCAAAGGGATACGCACTGCAATACGGAAAAGACTTCCACGAGACTTTCGCGCCAGTCACTCGACTGGAGTCGATAAGGGTAGGAGTCGCTACTGCCGCGCTCAAGAAAATGCAGTTGACATGCATTAGACAGTACGACGTAACAACCGCCTATCTCAACGGGGAACTAGAGGAAACCGTATTCATGAAGCCGCCTGACCAGCTGAAGGACGTCCTCGAATTCATGATCGACACTGAAAATTATGACGCAAGCGTTCTCCTATCGGCCAAAGGAATGCTGGATGCACTGGCTCACGGCGACATGGTATGCCGCATGAAAAAGGCCCTATACGGGCTTAAACAAGCAGGTCGTGCATGGCATAAACGTCTGGATAAAGAACTGCGCTCTTTTGGAGCATCACCGATCGACGCGGACCCATGTATATACAAAAAGGGAATGAACCAAAAGTTGTTGGTCATTTTTATTTACGTCGACGATCTTCTCGTCATGTGCAACGATCTGAACGAGATAAAACTGCTTGAATCCCACTTGATGAAAGCCTTCGAACTGAAGAGGATCGGTGAGCCAAAACGTTGCTTGGGAATGGAGTTCAAGAGAGACAAAACAGAGATTAGCATCAGACAAGAGGCATACGTAAAGTCGATGCTACAACGTTTCGGAATGTCCAAATGTAACACGGTGTCTACGTCTATGGCATCCGGATCCAGACTAACGAAAGAAGATAAATGGAGGGCCGAATACGGACAGAAACCTTCATACCGTGAGCTCATTGGCTGCTTGCTCCACCTGGCAAAAGCAACCAGGCCAGACATATCCCACGCAATCAGCGTTCTAAGTCAGTTCAACGATGACTTTGGAAAAAGTCATTGGGAAGCGGCAAAACGGGTACTCCGATACCTGAAGGGAACTCAGGACATTGGTACAAAATATAGTGTAGATGACCCCGGCTATGCAGACGCAGACTACGTGGGATGCACCGACGACAGGAAGTCGTTCACAGGACTTTTA
>NW_017141095.1:0-340 GCF_001652005.2 Ceratina calcarata
ATTTCTATCAATCAAGTTTCAAAATACTAATTCATCTTTCGTTTACGTTTATCAAATAAAAACGTAAACCCGGGCTGCGGCATTGGCAAACGTGATAATACATTCGCAGCAAATGTCAAGTATAGCATAAATTACTTTGATTAGTCGAATTCAAAAAAGATAACACCCTCCGTGCACATAATGGCACATGAAGTGCCATCTACGGGGGAAAATATCGTCAAATGTATTTATACATATATATTTACGATGCACTCACCTCAATTGATTTCGTAGGAAATATCATAGATATTTCGAATGAATCATGAAAAACATTAATGTTGTAATATACACTGTTATTATT
>NW_017141097.1:0-340 GCF_001652005.2 Ceratina calcarata
TAATCCATAAATACATAAATAAATAAATTTAATTTCCACAGCCAGAAGACTAATTAATAATTACTTCAAATTTGCATATTTTTCGTGCATAAACATCGACTCTCTATTATAATTAGAATTCTTAAAGACAGTCGCAGTTTGGTGATCACATGATCGAATACACTGTTTACAATAGTAGATATAATTTTACTCTGATAGCACGCAGCTCTAGTATCTCTGATAATCAGACGATTCTTATCAGAAAATTGATTACGGATGATTGATTCTATACGTAAATAAAAGTACGAACGAACGTGCTTTCGGGCACGTTGTTATACTCGTGTTTCCGAGAGTCTAGGAC
>NW_017141098.1:0-340 GCF_001652005.2 Ceratina calcarata
CACATGTATATACTTATATATACATATATCTACTTACATACATACATGTGTATACATTCTTTTTTTTTAGTGTTTTGCTACGCTTCTTACATGTGCGCGCACAACATTCACTTAGTCTGATGTTCCGAACGGCTCGTGTTCCGAACGGCTCGTGTTCCGAACGGGCGCCCGATCAGATCGTGTACAATTGCATTTGACCGTCCCAGGGCGGCAAAACTCTACTCTATTTTCGGTTTTTCGGTGTCGTGTTATATAAAAAATTTTTTGCATGTGTGGATGCCAAGTTCCCCGCGGTGGCACAAACAAAGTAGGTCGGGAATCGTTTTGAGTTGCTCGCCAC
>NW_017141099.1:0-340 GCF_001652005.2 Ceratina calcarata
CCCTCGTATCAGAAATAGTTTCGTTTTTATAATTATCTTCATATAATATAATTTTAATTTTGTCGATTCACAAGACTGCAAAGCTTTATTAATTTTTTTCAGAGATTATTGAAGCTAGGAGATGTATAGGTTAATATAATATCTACACTATATAAAACAATCGTACAGTTAAATACGTAAGTAGCTCTAATTATTTCTGAGAACAAGATTTATAAATTATGCATTTACGAAACGACAATATTATAATTGTATTTTATACAGATAATTATAAAATTGAAAATATTTATAGTAGGAAGTTGAAAACATTCAGGTAGGTAAAGAGATAGAATGTCTATAGAGA
>NW_017141100.1:0-340 GCF_001652005.2 Ceratina calcarata
AAAAAAAAAATCGAATCTTTTCAAAAATCAGTTTTTTCAAAATGGAACTATACTTGTGCGAATGAATGAATATAAGAAGAGAGAATGTCCCACAGTATTTCCGATTTAAATCTACTATATTGCAACTATAATATCCAAGGTGCGCCTGAGACACTACATATATAAAAAAAAAATGAAATAAAAGTCAATTGCCCGTAATTTATCGTCGCTAATTATCACTAAATTAGTCTCGACGTAAGGGGTTAATTATAATTAGTAAACAATAAAACGCAGTATTGTTTAGGTATATGAAAGAAAAAAAAATAAACGAGAGTCAATGGTTATTTAAATGATTTTATGG
>NW_017141101.1:0-340 GCF_001652005.2 Ceratina calcarata
ATTTCGAACTGTACTACACTTTGTAATCTGAGACTTTTCAATTTTCTATGGAGGCTACGTATTCCCCAAACACGGAACACTCGTCCTTTTGTTTATTTAGTACGCTTTGCATGGCGCTGAATGCTACCTAATTGCTAAATATTAACTATTAAAAATTTCAGCAAATAAGAAATGTGAAGGTTTTTGGTTGGCCGATTTGGTATGGAATGGCCCATGTACACACGCACGCGTGTGGGTATACAGGGTTTTCCGGAAAGATTGTTAGAGCCGAAAATGGCAGATGGGGTGGAACATTATGAACAACAATTTCCTTTGGCAAAATACGAAATGGGGCTTGGTT
>NW_017141102.1:0-340 GCF_001652005.2 Ceratina calcarata
ACTATTATTATGGGGCAGAGTATTAATGTTAACCCAGGTATAATTTATGGTAAGAGATACGGTGTAAAAAAATCTGGGAATATTCTACTAAAAATTCATGGCGCCGAGAATATCTGAGGCATTACGGAAGCCCGGGTCGTTAAAACCACCCCGTCGGATTCACACTTTCTGACCCGGTATCAATTAATCCAGGGTGGAACACGCGGAATCCCGTTCGAATCGATTCGATTCGATTTTCGCGGCGAGGAAGGCTGTCGCAACGGGGAAGCGAAACGCGATTCGTTCGACGTCCGATGTCGCGCGACAGAGGGTCGTTCAACCGCGCTGTCGAACCGAGGGG
>NW_017141103.1:0-340 GCF_001652005.2 Ceratina calcarata
CCTGGTCATTTCCTAATCGGCGATCCCTTAACGAGCATTGCTGAGACTGATTTCAGCGAAACACCCAGCAATAGGCTGTCCAGCTGGCAACATATCCAGAAAGTTCGATAGCATTTCTGGACCCGTTGACAAAGGGAATACGTAAACCACTTGAACGTGCGACACAAGTGGACGACCGGATCACACGCCATCAAGGAGGGAACTATCGTAGTTCTGCGAGAGGATCACCTTCCGCCACTAACCTGGCAGCTCGGACGAATAAAAGCTACGCATCCCGGAGCCGACGGAATTATTCGGGCGATCACAGTTCGGACCAGCCAAGGAACTTACCGGCGGAACG
>NW_017141104.1:0-340 GCF_001652005.2 Ceratina calcarata
TATTTCTTTATCATCTGGATCATATATTCTGTACGATCTATTCTCCTCTGAGTAACCAATAAATATACCTTTCTTAGCCCTTGGCTGAAACTTGCTTCTTAAATTCTTTGGTATATAAGAATACGCCATGCAGCCGAAAACTTTTAAATATGACACTGTCGGCTTCCTGCCATTCCACAATTCCTTTGGCGTTTTGTCTTCTGCTCCTTTCCCTGGTGTCAAGTTCTTCAGGAACGCTGCCGTCACTATTGCTTCTCCCCAGAATGAATTTGGTAAATCCGCATCTATAAGCATCGCTCGCATCTTGTCTAAAAGTGAACGATTCATTCGTTCCGCTACT